>NW_027418322.1:0-73764 GCF_009905375.1 Apium graveolens
ATTACCTGGTTGCTTGATGAACTAGTTTCATTTTTATCAGAATTAGCCATCAGGGCTAGGTTGACATATTCCACATCATCATCTTCATTTACCCCATCTGCTGCCCAATCATCTTGAGTGAGAAAAGCTCTTTCCTTTTGTTTGAGCAAATCAAAATACTTCCTTTTGTAATCAACTTGCTCAAATTTCTTTTTCTCAGAATTTGGCTTCCTACACTCACTTGCAAAGTGTCCACTAATGCCACAGTTGTAACATTTGAACTTTGATTTGTCCACCATGTTTTTGTTTGGCTTAGTGAACTTTGTGTTTTTCCTGAACTTCATCTTTGCAAACCTCCTAGACAGAAAGGCCAGATGTTCATCGATATCATCAGATCCATCCTGACTGGAATTGTCTTCATCCTCAGCAACTTGCTCTTTACCCTTGCTTGATTCTGATTTGCTTGTGCCAATTTTGAGACTTGGCATTGTCTTTTCCTCATTTCTGGCTTCAACTTTTTCACTGTCAGCTACAAGTGCAACTGATCCTCCTTTTCTCTTTTCCTTTTCCAACAGCTCATCTTGCTCCATCTCAAGTTCATAAGTCTTCAAAATTCCATATAATCTTTCAAGTGTGAAGTCCTTATAATCTTGAGAATTTCTTAGAGAAACAGTCATAGGCTTCCATTCCTTTGGTAGAGACCTTAGAAATTTTAGATTGGAGTCCTTGACTTGGTACACTCTCCCATACAGCTTTAATCCATTCAATAGTTTCTGAAATCTGTTGAATGTATCATTCAATGATTCTCCTTCTTCAAAGTGGAAATATTCATATTGTTGAATGAGAAGCTGCATTTTGTTTTCTCTAACTTGCTCAGTGCCTTCACAGATAAGCTGCACAGTATCCCAAATTTCCTTAGCAGTTTGGCTATTGATGACATTGTCAAACATATCTTGATCCAGGCCATTAAACAAAATGTTCATGGCTTTCTTGTCCTTGTGGACCTCTTCAATATCTTCAACAGTCCATTCTGCCTTTGGCTTGGGAATAGACTGTCCAACAGCAACTGTAGCAGTAGCAGCTGTGGCCACCTTGTGTGGGATGTGAGGACCATTCTCAATGCAGTTGATGTAGCTTTCATCTTGAGAGAGAAGATGTAAATGCATCTTCACCTTCCAGTGATGATAGTTATCTCTTTCCAGGATTGGAATCTTTACACCAATATCCTTCTTACTCATGATGTTAGCAGAATAGATCTTTAAACTCTTTGTATGTTAAGAGCTTGCTCTGATACCAATTGTTATTCCCGGTGGACTAACAATGAGATTTACAGAAGGGGGGGTTGAATGTAAATCTCAAAACTTTTTCAAGTTTTGAGCAATTTGTAAGACTAAGTGTTTGAGTGATCAAATGTGTGTGAATTGCTTGGAGCTGATGCAGACAAATATATATTTAAATAAAAATGTAATGAACACAAAGAACTTAAAAACTTTTCTGGTGGATTTGTTGTTCCACCAGAGATGTGTTATTTCAGAAAATCTGTGATTCAAAATTAAATCACAGCTGCTTCCTAGTACAAACTAGATGATTTTCTCTCTTGATATTTCTAAACAGCTCAGGGAAAATTCACCTCTAATTACTAGCTACTACTTGGTTTATATAACACCAAGTTTACAAGTGAAGACAAAGATAAAGTACAATAAGACAATAGTTCTCCACTTGTTTCTGTTCCATTTTTATCCAGTGTAATATGGAATTATCTGTTGACTTTCCATTATGAACCAGACTAAAAACGGCTGCTTTTTCTGTTGTTCCTGAAATAGGCTACCACATCTCTGTCAATCCATGTGCCTCTGTCAGCTTTGTTAACTGTCACTATCAACTGCTATGAGACTGAGCATCCGTTGAAGCTTTCATCCGTTGATGGCTTTATCCGTTGATGCTCTAGCAGTGCATCCGTTGAAGCTTTCATCCGTTGATGCTCTAGCAGTTGAAGCTTTATCCGTTGAAGCACTTATCCGTTGAAGCGTTAGAGACATCCGTTGAAGCTTAGTTTCTTATCCGTTGAAGGTCTTCAATATCCGTTGACACTTCTTCACTTATACAAAATTACAAGGCATGAAATATTTACAATTAGCCCTCCTACTTGTACATCCATTAGTAGTCAACATGACTGATTATCTCCTAACAACATCTAAAAATTACAGCTTGAAACCAGAGAGTGAGATGTGCTACAATACCAAACTTATTGCTAAGTAAGGCTACTCCTTCAACGGATAGCCAAGATGGTCTTATCCGTTGAGGCTACAAATACTAGATTTCTACTTAAGTGTTTTGCTGAACTTATCATCAAACTAATACACATATTCCTAACATGTGTCATGTCTTCTTTGTTCTTCTAGGACTCAAAGGCCTCGACCCTTGGGATGGAGTGATTCCAAAGGGCATCCCAACCTTATCCTTGTAGGTTAACAAGAATGACGTAACTCATATATTTATTTTGTACGTGGCATGATAGTCCGCTGAAGCATTTCTCGAATATTCGGTCCTCTTCTTAGTCCATCAAGGACTATTCACTTGGCCATCTCGGCTTGCTTATTCACTTTGGACAAGCATAAAGTAGGAATCATGATTATTCCCCTCGTAATTGTTTATTTGTATATATATTTTTTAAATCCTTGTTGTTGAGCTGATGTTCATCATCCGTCAGTGGGATTCGCGGAAGTCCATATTCGTGTATCACTCTTTCTCACAGAAATTGTGTCACTTGCTTGGTGGTTATCATAGCTATGTGTTTAGCCTCAATCCACCTAATGAAGTAACTTATGGTTATTATTAGGAACTACCTTTGGGCGTTGGCTATGTGCGTGCTTCAAGCATCCATCATGTTTTCTTCTCATTATCTTTGTCATATGCCATCATCTCCGACCAATATAACCTAAATAGGATACATTTTGAGCGACAACCTTGCCCCCCGAGCGTAGTCAACGGTTCTTCTCATGTCCTTCCTTCAAGGCTAACTCCGTTTTTCGGGGTTTCGGGCATTTCAAATAAGGAATCATGAACTACTTTTTACATAAAGTCTTTGCATTCAGATTGAAACTCCAAATCCTTTCCAGCATTTTTCATGCTCCCATTGCATCATCAGGTCACCGACTAGTTTCAGACTGAGTCACATAGGCAACAAGTCTTTACACGTATCGGTGCTATCAATTTTGTATTAATTTTTGGGTCTTCGTGACTTAGGAGTAAAAACTTCTTGTGTAACTTTTTATTTCCTAGGCAACGGACTCCATGCTTTCCTCTCTCGTGATCTAGCCCTTATTAAATTGAGTCGTGGCTTCACAAGTTTCTCATATTTTATTGTTGTCCCATCTTTATTTTGAATATCCCATTTACTTTGAGAAGTCATTAACATTGAGTCTTCGTAAACTTTTGAAGTTCTTGACCCTCGAGGTTTCAGCTGAGATAATTCTGGCCACCAAGGCCTCATACTTGTCTTCGTTGTTCGTCATATTATAAATCCAATATAAAGAAAAATTCTATCATAGATCCATCATGATTTGCACTACTTATTTTTATTTTTGACGATCCATCAAAATAGAGAACCGAATATCACTTGAGTATCATCTCTTTCCCTTGTTGACATATTTCCTTGCCCTCACGGGGTATCTCTTCCTGCCCCCGACTTCGTGGTTGTCAATGGGGCATTCAACCATGAAGTCAGTAAAATCTTGAACCTTAAACATGATTCTTGTTTATACTGAATTCTTCAGGCTTAGTTGTCCACTTAAACAACCTTCCACTAGCCTCAGGGTTGTGCATTCAGCCCCCCGGGGGCTAGTTTTTTAATATTACACAATTGGAAATATAATTTAATTTCCTCGCATCGTGATCATGGCTAATGCGAACTTCTCAATAGTGGAGTTATTCACACAAAACTTCACTTTCCTAGTAGGTGGGTTTGTTAGGTCACACACACTGTAGATGGGGGTTGAATACAGTGTTTATCACAATCAAATCGAATTAAAGAACACAAGTAACAGAAAACAAGCTTTATTAAACTCTGTTACAATATGGAACTGTCCTCTCTCAGTGATGAACAAATTATCACGAGAGCTGCTAGGGTTACAATAAATAATAACTTCGATTATGATAACACATATAGTGTAAACCCTATGTATGTGTTTATATACTACACAGTTACAAGATAATCGCTAATTGATATTGAATATGATTCTGTATCCTAAAATATATCAATTATATATCTTCTTTTCCAAGTCTTTTATTTTCCATAGAAGTCTTCTCCATGCATATCTTTTCTTTATTTAGTCTTGATCTTCTTTCCTTTCAATCAGCCTTTCCTTAACTGTTCGTCCTTCCGTACTTAAGTTCTGATATCCATCTTCTGATAATTATCTCCTGATAATTTAAGTACTGATATCATTAAGTTCTGACTTTCAGTAAGTGCTGATTTCAGTAAGTACTGATTTGTCCTGTTAAGTAAGATCTGAAAACTAAACACAAATTATATTAGTCATGAAATTATCAAATATAACTAACAATCTCCCCCAACTTGTAAATTAGCATAATATACAAGTTTAACAGATATTTGATGATGTCAAAAAAATTAAGTACAAATGCATGAGAATTTGACTAGATAACTACAACTTACAGTCCTTGTAGCTTTACCATTTTTAACTTTTGATAACAACTTCAGTCTGTATACACATCAGAATTTAATCAGTTGTAGATCTTTGACTTGGCTTCAATTATTGATCTCTTTGATATCAGGGGTTGTTCTAAGATAGTTCTTTAACAAACATCTCTCAGCATATTCAAGTTCATTAACCATCCTCCTTTTAACATTCTTCAATTCAAATGTATCTTCACCAATTTGAAAGATAGCAGCCCTGAGATCATTTATTCTAGCTTTTCTTATGTCCTGATCTAGTCTGATCAAATATGCCTTGTCAGACTCAAGATTGAATTCCACAGCTTTATAACCCAAAAAGGTAGTTATAATATTAGCAGAGTAAGGCTTCATCTCGACAATATCAATCTTGTGATCTTTGTACTTGGGACAGTATGTGCTGTCAGACTTTACAAAATAAAGCTTCTTCTGTCTCTGAATTTGAGTCTTCAAATAATTTGCAGCACCATCTGTTAATCTGTTCTTCACTTGAAGTAAGAATAGAGCATGTTCTAGTTCCTCATAATACTTTAGTGGTATAGCATTCTGCCTAATATGGTATACCCTTCATCTGTCATAAAATATAACAAGATGTGTTCTTTCAAGAAGGTATGGTAAACCATCTGTACAGATTCAAGCTGATTCAATCTTTCAGGAGTTGCTCCAACACCTGGTTCACTTAAAGAAGTTAGATCATTGGTTATGTTCTGTATTCTTCTTTCATCAGCACTACCCAATCCAGATTTATCTCTTGCTTCTTTTTTCTGTAACCACTCTTTCTTCAAAACCACTTGTTGCAGTCTTCAAAGGTTGAGTCTGTTTAGCTTTGGTGAATCCTGGTAGGAGTAACTTTGAAAGTTTAACATGAGCAATGTCAGAGGTTTCCTTTAACTTATCTTCTGATATCAAGCCAACTTGAGTTATGTCAGAGGTTGCTTGCTTCATTGTCGTATCAGAACTTACTATATCTTGACTCTGAACAACTTGAGCCATGTCAGAGGTTGTTTGAGAAATCTTCTTTGGAATCAGAGTAAGATTAGCATCTTCATCAGATATTTCTTCATCCATAGTAGGCACATAAATCCTTACAGGTTCACCAACTTTCTCTTTGCCCCTGGACCTTGGATCTATCTCCATTTGTGATTTGGCCTTAGTTGCCTCAGGATTTATCCTTTCTTTTATCACAATGCCTTTAGCCTTAGGAATTTTCTTTTCAACAACAGAAGCTTCAGATTTGGAGTTGACTTTTTCTAACTTAAGTCTAGCTTCTTCTTCCTTTAGACTCTCAAAGTCCATTCCTGGATTTTCTTTCAGAAATAACTGTCTTGAAATTTCCTCATCAAGTTCCAGATGTTCATCAGAACTTATCCTTTTACCAGTATCAGAACTTATTCTTCTCCCAGTATCCGAACTTGTTCTTTGACTCGTAGTTCCAGCTTTACTTGATGAAAAACCTTTACTTTGACCATGACCTCCACCCATTCCAGAGTTTCCCTGGTCATCTTTTTCATCATCCTTTCCCTTCAGTGACTTAACAGTTTTGCATTTGGACTTAATTACTTTCTCCCCCTTTTTGGCATCAGCAGGTAAAAGAAGAGAGACAAGCAATTCCACTGAGGATTGGATCTCATTGAGTTGATTTTGATGAGAAGCTTGATTTTTCAAAATTTCATCAATCTGAGATTGTTGCTTCTCCTGAGTTTTCTCAATGTACTCAATTCTGTCAAAGGTAGGTTTGAAAAACCTTTTCCTGTCCAGCTTGGCAGCCATATCTTGCTGATTTAAGGATTCTTGAATCTTGTCTACCTTGGCCTGAGGTACAGATTGTTGACTTTGAAGGTGTCTTGTACTGAGTGCAGTAACCCTGAGCTGTATCTTGAAATCATCATTGACTAGCATCTCATCAGCCTTTGAGCCTTTGCCAAGTGCTCAGCAAGTATTTTTGAAGTAGGAACGAAATCAACTTTGTTCCATTCCTTGGTCCACTCCCTTCCTCTAGGAGTTTCACTCCAAGGTACTGTGCATCTCCTCTAATAAACTTTTTAACAAGATCAGCTTTTGAAGGAGCTTGTGAAGGTACATGTCCTGATGGACCAGCTGCATCAGCATCTACATTGACAGCAGCTTCACCAGTAAGTTCAATATTAGCAGCATCAGAACTTATAGAATCAGCATCATCACCTTCCTCTGATAAAAGAATAGTATGAGAAGCTATTGAGACTTCAACATCATCCTCTAAGTGCTGATCTCCAACTAAGTTCTAATCAACAGCCAAACCTTGATGCCCACCTAAATTCTGATTTTCATCATCCAGATTCAGAATTGGTGTAGAAGGAATATCTTCATTAAAATCAGCATCTAGAATTGGTGTTATTGGTGGAGTGATTTGAGCTGGTGGAACTTCCAAGTACAGAACCTCAGGCACAATCAGGTTATGAATATCAATCTCAGCACTTGTGCCTGGGTCTTCAGTATGTACTGGCTCATTTACAGGAGACACAGGAGGAGTAGGCAATCTGTCTTGAGTAGTTTCTGGTTGTACTGAAAGAAGTAATTCAACAACAATTGATTCTGTTGGGATCAGATATTCCTGACCCCCTTCCTTAGCTCCTTCCAGAGTTTCTTCAAAATGTGATTATACACTGACAGCCCTCCTGTCTTTGCTTTTTATGTCTCTTTGCAGAACTAGAGACTTTGGGAACTTCATCATCAGAATTTAGCTTTCTAAGCCTTTTAGGGGCCTAGAACTCCCAATTTCAACATTCTTCTGAGAAGAGACCTTCTCAGCTTCTACAACAACAGGTTCTGAACTCCATTGTTCCAGATAGTCACCTTGTCTGAGCCATAGCAGTAAAACTAACCAAACTGAGTCATTGTTTGAGAGAAGAATTATTGTTTCAGTAAAATAATTGATTTTTACTGAAGGATTATTAGTCAGTTATATAGACAAGGGAAGACCAAGGGATGTATGGAATATGAAATGAAAAGAAGTAAAGCTTCGTCTCCCTAGACCGATGAGCAATAATGATAGCCATTGGAAGCTTAAAACAGGAGTTAATGAGCATACGAAACAAGTAAAAATTACTGTGCATATACGAGTACCATTAACCCAAATTATGTTGACTGTTTATATCTCACCCAAACATATTCTGATTTTAAATATGACTGTTTCAGATTGAACCACAAATAAGTCAAGTAAAGAATCAGGATTTAATATCAGAACTTAGACTTATATCAAAACTTAACAGTCATCAGAACATGACTCCTTAACTCGAAAAGTGAATGCCTATTTCTGTAATTCTTCACACAAATACTGATTTTGTTTCTTCAGAACTTAATCATCAGAATTTCCATCATAACTTGTCCTCAGAATTTATGCAACTGACACTTAACCTGTTCATCTAAAATAACATTTATCACCACAGTAATTTTCATTATTCATATGGAGTGTATGTGTGTAGTAAGCTAAATAGCAGATAAAGATTAAAGTCTGATTCACTTCAGTACATCTTAGAAATAAGGCATAACTAAGAACTTTGCTCAAAATCTGTCATTATTCTGAAGTCTACTATAGAATGAGTTCATGCATGAGTCCACCTCAACTGTTTTGTGCTCATTTTATGCATCTTTTGAAATTCCCTTTTACAGTGGCTTCTTAGTGTAAGTGAGTCACGATTGCTTATCAGAATTTATGATATTATCAGAGTATTTCTCCAGTAATTATAGAGTGTGAAAAGTCACCAAGAAAATATTTATTTTGCTTTTCTAATGCATATAACTTAATACCAGCAATGTACTTGGGTCTTCCCTTCCATATTTTTACTCTAGATCTCAAAGGAGTACCTGATTTTTATTTCTTTTTTTTCTTTTTTTTTTGATAAGTGAGGCTTATCAGCACTTAGTACATCCACCAGATCAGAACTTAACAGATAAGAAGCACTATTCTAGTTTTTGACTTAGTAATAAGATACACAAAGTAAACTTAACTAAGTTCAATATCAGAATTTGCTTGTGTTAAAAGATTTCCACATAAACAATTACTTCAAACATGGGATTTTTAGTATATTAAAGACTATTAGTTCAGCATCCAGCACAATTATCCTTATTGGATTGAATAGTCACAGAGACATGCATATCATTATCAGAGTTTAGAGATTCATATCAGACAACAATCATCACTTAAGCAAATTTCAATTTAAGCACAGAATACACAAAGATAGTAATATCTATAAATACTGATCATAAAATCTGATGTATCAGAACATAAACTAAGCAGATTTAGAGAAAGAACCTGAAACCATTCCAAGTTCATTTACCAATCTTGTAAAAGTAGCTTCACACAGTGGTTTTGTGAAGATATCTGCTAGTTGTTAGTCTGTTGGAACAAAATGCAATTCCACCGTACCTTCATCCACATGTTCCCTTATGAAGTGGTACCTAATGCTGATGTGCTTTGTCATTGAGTGTTGAACTGGATTACATGTCATAGCAATAACACTTTGATTCTCACAGTAAATAGGAATTTTAGAAAATTCTAACCCATAATCCAGTAATTGATTCTTCATCCAAAGAATCTGTGCACAACAGTTTCCTGCGGCAATGTATTCTGCTTCTGCAGTTGATGTGGAAATTGACTTATGTTTCTTGCTAAACCAAGAAACCAATCTACCTTCAAGAAATTGGAAGCTTCCACTTGTGCTTTTCCTGTCAATTTTGCATCCTGCAAAATCTGCATCTGAGTAACCTATTAGCTTAAATTCTGATTCTCTAGGATACCATAATCCCAGATCAGCTGTACCCTTAAGGTACTTGAAAATTCTTTTCACAGCTGTTAAGTGAGGTTCTCTTGGATCTGCTTAAAATCTTGAACAAAGACAGGTAGCATACATGATATCAGGTCTACTAGCAGTTAGATAGAGTAGTGAGCCAATCATACCTCTATAATCAGTAATATTTACTGATGTACCAGTATCCTTATCCAATTTTATTGCAGTGGCCATGGGAGTGGATGCACTTGAACAATCTTGCATTCCAAATTTCTTCAGCAAATTTCTGGTGTACTTGGATTGACAAATAAAAGTGCCTTCTTCATTCTGCTTGACTTGAAGGCCCAGAAAATAGCTAAGTTCCCCCATCATACTCATTTGATATCTTGACTGCATCAGTTTGGCAAACTTTTTGCAAAGTCTGTCATTTGTAGAACCAAAAATGATATCATCAACATATATTTGCACCAAAAGTAAGTCTTTTCCATGGTTAAGGTAGAAAAATATTTTGTCAATAATTCCTCTGTTAAATCCACTTTCCAGAGGAAACTGAGCTAAAGTCTCATACCATGCTCTTGGAGCTTGCTTAAGGCCATAGAGTGCTTTATCAAGCCTGTAGACATGATTAGGAAATTTTGAATCTACAAAACCTGGAGGTTGTTCAACATATACTTCCTCTTCCAATTCGCCATTGAGAAAAGCACTTTTCACATCCATTTGAAAGACTGTAAACTTTTTGTGAGCAGCATAAGCCAAAAATATCCTTATGGCTTTCAATCTAGCAACTGGTGCAAATGTTTCATCATAATCAATTCCCTCCTGCTGAGAATATCCTTTTGCAACCAACCTTGCTTTATTCCTTGTAATTATGCCATCACTATCAGTTTTGTTTCTAAACACCCACTTTGTACCAACAACAGATCTGTTCTTTGGTCTTGGCACTAGGGTCCAGACTTTGTTTCTTTCAAATTCATTTAACTCTTCCTGCATTGCTTGCACCCAATCAGCATCTTGAAGAGCTTCTTCCACTTTCTTTGGTTCAGTCTGAGAGAGAAAAGAGTGATAAAGACATTCATTTGATGTAGCTGTTCTAGTTCTGATACCTGCATCAGGATTTCCAATAATTAAGTCAGGTGTATGTGTTTAGTCCACTTCCTTGCAGATGGAAGATTTTCTTAAGAACTGGATGCTCCCCCATGATCCATGCTGTCTTCATCAACATTTTCTGATTCTCCCCCTGAAATTATGCTCTCTGAGTTGAATCCTACAGAATTTGAGTTTCCGGAAATATCAGCACTTGAGTTTCCAGAATTATCAGAACTTGGCCCATCAGAACTTGATGAATCGGAACTTGAAGAGCCTGTTATAGGTTATGATGCTTCTTGAAATGTGGTTGTTTCTTCAGTATGTTCCCCCTGTACAGGTGCATCTTCCTTTGGCGTAGTCACTACAGTTTCAATAACATCAGAGTATAATTCATCAGAGTTTAATTCATCAGAGTTTGCAGTATCAGGATTTAGACTGTCAGGATTTACAGTATCAGAATTTAAAACTTCATTCTCAAATCTCAGATGATCATGATCATTAAAATCTTCAAGTCCTGTAATCTTCTTATCATCAAAAGAGACATTGATAGATTCCATGACAACCCTTGTTCTTAAATTTTAGACTCTGAATGCTTTTGTGGAAAGTGGATATCCAACAAAAATTCTTTCATCGGCTTTTAGATCAAATTTGGATAGCTGTTCAGGATGAGTCTTAAGAACAAAACACTTGCACCCAAATACATGAAAATACTTCAGATTTGGCTTCTTTTTCTTCACCATCTCATATGGTGTTTTGCCATGCTTGTTAATGAGTGTTGCATTCTGAGTAAAACAAGTAGTCTGCACAGCTTCAGCCCAAAAGTAGATGCAGTTTCACTTTTTGTGTGCAAGAAATACACCCATGTGTATCTGGTGAACTCATCCACTATGACCATAGCATATTTCTTCTTTGCAATATACATGACATTCACTGGACCAAATAGATCAACATGTAGTAGGTGATAAGGCTCAAGAATTGATGATTCAGTCTTGCTCTTGAAAGAAGATTTTCTTTGTTTTTCCTTCTGACATGAATCACAAAGGCCATCATGAGCAAATACTGATTTTGGCAAACCTCTCACAAGATCTTTCTTGACTAGTTCATTTATATTGTTGAAATTTAAATGAGAGAGTTTCTTGTGTCAATTCCAGCTTTCTTCAATTGATACTCTACTTAACAGACAGATTGTAGAACCATCAGTACTTGTTGAAAGCTTGGCTTCATAAATGTTGCCATGCATGTATCCTTTCAGAACAACTTTGTCTGTAGATTTGCTTACAACTTCACAGTGTTCTTCAAAGAAATCCACATGATAACCTCTGTCACAGATTTGACTAACACTGAGCAGATTGTGTTTAAGTCCTGAGACCAGAGCTACTTTTTCAATGATGACATTCCCTAGATTGATATTGCCATATCCCAAAGTTTTTCCCATGTTTCCATCTCCATAAGAAACACTTGGGCCAACTTTCTCCACAAAGTCTGATAGCAGGGCTTTATTTCCAGTCATATATCCTGAACATCCACTGTCCACAACTAGGATGTTTTTCCTGTTGCCCTGCAATCACAAAGAGCACTAATGATTAGTTTTAAGGACCCAGATTTGCTTGGATCCTTTGGCCTTATTAAGTTTGTTAACATTTGCAGCGGATTTAGCGTCAGAGTTTATGTTAACATTTTTCTTATCAGCATTTACACTATCAGACTTTGTATCAGAACTTACACTAGAAGGAACAATGCTAACTTTCTTTAAAGAAGGTTTTAATTGATAATAATCATAGTACAAACTATGATATTCCTTACAAGTATAAATGGAATGCCATAAACTACCACAATGAAAACAAGGATTTTGTGGCCTATATCTAACAGACTGACTGTTAACTCCTGACTTTGAAAATAGGGAGTTTATGTTCTTATTTTTCCTGCAAAAAGAAGCCAGATGGTTAAAATTTCCACAGTTATGACATATTTTTCTAGGAGCATTAGGAACAGGCTTATAATTATTACTTTTATTCACACCTTTCTTTCCATTCCTATTTTTCCTAGATGGATTTACCTTGTTTATATTCTTAACATCTTTCAGCTTATGCTTAAGCTGCTTCTTTGTCATTAACCCTATGTTAACTTCAGTTGGCTTATCCTGTTTTGGTTTGTCAAAAGTTAATTTCTCTTTAACTTCTGATTTATCAATATTAGATTTTACAGCTACAAACTTAACAGGATTTACCTTAGAATTTTGTTTAACAACTACAGGCTCAATTTCTACAGTTTCCTTATCATTCTTATCATCTCCATAACCTAAACCTTCTTTCCAGTTTCCACTACTTAACAAATTCTGAGTTGTTCTGCCAGAGTTAGTCCAAGTCCTGATAATCTCTTTTTCCTTTTCTAACTCAGTTTTTAGAGATTCATTTATTTTAAGTATTTCATCCCTAACATAAAAGGCATCATCTCTATCTTTCTGAGTTTTATGGAACATGACTAACTCTTTTTCTAAATAATCATTCCTCTTCTTATAAGCAAGATTTTCAGAAGTTAATCTTTCACATGTTAAAGTTTGATCTCTATAACTAATCAACATGGCTTTAAGATATCTTCTCAACTCATTAATATCATCAGTATGAAATGCATAAGTAGTTTGAGGTACCTTTAACTCAGCAGCATCAGGACTGCTATCAGCATTTGCCATCAAGGCATAGTTGACCTCACTTTCAGAATCTGAAGTGTCTGTCCAGCTTTTCTTCTTTGTTATAAGAGCCTTGCCTTTGTCACTCCTCACTTTCTTGCAATCAGGAGATATGTGGCCTTTCTCGCCACAGTTGTAGCATTTGACATTTGTGTAATCTCCTCTATCAGACTTTCCTCCTTTGCCTTCAGAGTTTCTAAAACTCTTCTTATCAGAACTTGCACCTTTCCTGGAAAACTTCTTTCCTTTTTTGAATTTCCTGTATGCAATCCTTGTGATTCCTTTCACCATAAGAGCACACAGCTTCATCATCTCTTCATCAGGATCCATCTTAGGTAAGCTTTCAGTTTCAGAGTCATCATCAGTATCAGAACTTGATGATTCAGTATCAGACTTTGTGATGAGAGCTTTTCCCTTGCCTTTTCTTGAGGCGGCTGCTTTGGGGGATTCCTCATCAGCCTTAAGAGCAACTGTCCTTGACTTTCTTCCTTTTATCTTGTTTCTTTGTTCCATCTCAAGTTCATGAGTCTTGTGCATCCCATAAATTTCATCAAGAGTTGTTTCTTCAATATTATAGTTGTCTCTTATAGTGGTGGCCTTCAAATCCCAACTTTCAGGAAGTGCTAACAAGAATTTAAGATTTGAATCCTCAAGATCATATTTCTTGTCAACTAGTGACAAATCATTCAAGAGTTTGACAAATCTGTCATATAAACCAGTTAATGACTCATCAGGCTTTGAGTCAAAGTGCTCATACTCTTGAGTGAGTATAGTCTTCATGTTCCTCTTAATTGAATCGGTTCCCTGGCATCTTGTCTCCAAAGCATCCCATATCTCCTTTGCAGTCTTGTAGTTGATTACCCTGTTTGACATTACATTATCAATAGCACTATGCAGCAAGTGTCGTACCTTAGCATCCTTAGCAATTGATGAGATATCTTCAGCAGTATAATCACTCTTCTCCTTTGGTACAGACTTTGCTGGTTCACCTGCAACTACAATAGAGAGTTTGGTTGGCTTGTGTGGTCCTTCATTGATTCTGTCAAGGTGTTCTGGATCAGTAGCTTCCAGAAACATAGACATCCTCACCTTCCATATGGAATATTCAGATGGTTTCAGTATGGGAACTCTAATAGTCTCAGATCGACTATGGATTTGAGTCTTTGGAGGTTCTTCAGTTTTGGTGGGCTTAGTTGGAGTTTGTTCTTCTTCAGACATGATTGTTTCCGGATCTTAAACTGTTTGTGTGTTAACAGATCTGCTCTGATACCACTTGTTAGGTCACACACACTGTAGAAGGGGGTTGAATACAGTGTTTATCACAATCAAATCGAATTAAAGAACAAAAGTAACAAAAAACAAGCTTTATTAAACTCTGTTATAATATGGAACTGTCCTCTCTCAGTGATGAACAAATTATCACGAGAGCTGCTAGGGTTACAATAAATAATAACTTCGATTATGATAACACATATAGTGTAAACCCTATGTCTGTGTTTATATACTACACAGTTACAAGATAATCGCTAATTGATATTGAATATGATTCTGTATCCTAAAATATATCAATTAGATATCTTCTTTTCCAAGTCTTTTATTTTCCATAGAAGTCTTCTCCATGCATATCTTTTCTTTATTTAGTCTTGATCTTCTTTCCTTTCAATCAGCCTTTCCTTAACAGTTCGTCCTTCTGCACTTAAGTTCTGATATCCATCTTCTGATAATTATCTCCTGATAATTTAAGTACTGATATCATTAAATCTGACTTCCAGTAAGTGCTGATTTCAGTAAGTACTGATTTGTCCTGTTAAGTAAGATTTGAAAACTAAACACAAATCATATTAGTCATGACATTATCAAATATATCTAACAGGGTTGATGAACCTCCATGTCTTTTCTCACAGGGACAAATATCAATTACGTAATTGAGTTATTCCATGTATAGATTTAGTACTTATTCGGGTGTTCTGGTCATCTTCTCCTCAAAGATTACCTTGCTTATATCAGTTCATGAAGAGTCCTTTACTTTCTTCAATGCCGTGAATAAGGGCAAACACTTGTCACCGGATTCGGAGATGAACCTTTCCTAAATTGCACTATTTAGTTTCTCTATGTTCTTAATGAAAGATGAAGGTTCCATAACCAGGAATCTTATCAACATTGGCCTTAATTCCCCACTCAGAGATGTGGCCCAAAAATTTCCAGATCTTACCTTGAAGGCACACCTTGTAAGATTTAACATCATCTTGTTGTGCATCAGCACTTCAACCTCTTGGAGGTGTTTCATGTATTCTTCCTTGTCTAAGCTCTTAATTTTATTATTCAATAGACTCTCATGGTCTTTCAATAGAGATGCTCAAATTTTTATTCTTTCTAACCTTTGGTAGGTGGCATCTGATTTCTCAAAATAAAAGCAGCAGAAAGATATATAATATTACAAAGTTAGTGAGGAGTGGTACCTTAGGAATGTCGTCCTTATGATTAGATTACTATTTTGTGGTTTCTCGCCTGCTAAGGGCAAAAATTCCTTTTCGTTTTCGTCACTATACTCCGGTTACCATAATTATCGAGTTTATATGTACCAATTCAAGATCAAATTCAGGCTTATCATCTTATTTGGTCTTTCAGGTGAAAAATGGATAAGAATCATATCTGTTGTTGGATTTCTACATTGCTCGTCGATCTTTCGGAATTCCATATCTTCTTTTTGGAGGACCTGCCCCCCGACTCGATCGGGCCTTTAATTGTGGCAATATATCATAAAAGGCAAGTTGGAAATCAGCGAGTCCCATTTGCCACAAATCTTTCAGAGTTTTTATAGCATAGTGTGACGATCATCGGGTCTTCATGGGGGAAATTCATCCCTTCTGAATCAGAATCATCAAAGTTAGTGGCAATTTCCATTATCGCTCCTTATGGTGTACTACCTTTCGGGCACAAGCTTTCATTGAGCTTCTTGAAGTCCCATCGGTCATTAGTCTTCTAAAGATCATTTTGATTACTGGCACTCAGGGATGCGTGTTTCTCTGGAGTATCTTATTCTCCCCTCTTATTATTTATAATCTTTCACTTTTTTGCTTCCTTACCTATCTTGGTGAACCTATTCGGTATTCCTCTCTGGACTCGAAACTCAGTTTTATTCCTTAGCTGACGATAATCATTGAAGTCCTCTTCATGAAATCGTGAATTTAAATTATTGTTCCTCTCTTTAGGGTTGACGTGCGGTGGCTTTAGCCATTGACCATTTTATCTTTTCATGTTTATCAAGATTCAGCTTCTTGGAGCATTAAAGCGTGCATACTTGGTGAACTTTGGTTCTCTGTTGTTCTTTCTTGGGGGAGAATCTCCATCAGGGATACTTATCATTAGCACCACACTTTTGATCCTTCTTCTGCTTCTAGTTGTTATCTTCATCGCCTCCTATCAGGGGCCAAATTCTTCTTCATGTTGTTTATTTTCGCCTTCCTATGGTTGCAACTTGTGTATGCTTTTCATATTGGTTTCGGCCAGTGATAACTTAAAGTTAACATCCCAGGCTTCTTGTTGGACTATCATTGACATCATATTATTTAAGTACATGGTGATCAGGGATTTTCTTTGAATCAGACCAGATCATACATGGATTCTTTATATCTTCGTCTCATGTTCATGGGGGATGCAAAATAGCTCATGCACTCTTGGACTATCGTTGAGTCATGCCCCCCCCGGGGGTTTAAGAAAACGTCATGTACTTTATAAATCATGCATCGGCTATTATAGTAGAGACTTTGAAAACTTTCCTACATGGTTATCCGGATTACTAAATCCATCATACGCCCAGATTGGGGTACCTTCAGCTTCCTTGAAATATAGGTATTTGTAGCTTCTTTCGTAAAGAGATACGTTGGATCATTCAGGACTTAAAGGGGCATTAAATCTTTGGGATCAACCCTTAGAATCTTCGTCTTCCTTTTTCATGGAAGGTCGTTCAAACCAACTATACCGGGGAATCGACCCTCGGGGCTCCAGGATTTCCAAATTTTGCAAGTAGTCGACTTTGTTTCTCCCTTTTCAGGCTTCTTTTCCTCCATTAAATCAGGAGTTTGATGAGACAAAAATTCTCATATCATCATCCTAAGCTTTCAGTCCTTGAGGCCCTTGAGGCTTGGGACATCCTTCTTCAGTCGGTCACTTCCCGGACATCACCTTCTTGGAGTGGCATCCTTATTACTTCAGATTTCATCATATATGTACAGGGACTGGAATAATCATAAATTTGGTCATTGATGGGTTTCAGTCCTTGAAAATAAGGGGGTGTACAGCCTTTGCAAGGTTGATGTTGAATTATGCTTCCTTGGTCATAATCTTTAAATCCATATCCCGGATCATCCATGGTTTGGGAAAGGAGAATATTGGTAGAGCTAAGGTCTCAACTACCATTTGAAATTGGTGATTCGACCCTTAAACTTAAGGATTATATCTTCTGAACTTGGGGAGCTTAAATCGTCCCTTCGGGTTAAGATCGGGTTTTTGCATATCGCACATCTAAACTTGTTAAATCTTGTTGATGTGCTCCTTATGAGCTCGAATTCTTTTTTGCAATGGTTTGAGGAATCACCCCTTCGTTCCCTCGAGACTGAGAAAGTATTCTGACAACGGGCTCTTTGATTGGTCATCTCCTTCTTGGCTTGGTCTCCTTACCAGATGAACAATCATTGTCTTAGGTATTGGGAAAAAAGAAATCTCTGACTCATTTAGGAATGGGGCTCAACCCTTGCAGATGCCGGAATTCATACTCCTAATGCGGTCGACGCCGAAGTTTTCTCTAATCGGGTGGGTTAGCGTTCCTCCTAGACGAAAACATTATTGTTAATATCTGAAATACGATTGAGGATTCATCCCTTGGTTTTCCACTCCTTAAGATTGGGTATCGGTCCTTTGAATCAACGTTCGGGTCACAAGAAATCCCATAATTATGGGACCGACTTCTTGATTTTGTGATTGAGAGTTGTGGTACTCCAATGATGGAAGCGACAACTTGAGTTGTGGCTGGTAGATCTTGATTGCTTCATGATTCCAGATCTTTTTGGGGTTTTCGGATGTGTGCTTTATGAGCACAGATCCTCTTCTTTATGATTTGGGAATTCATCGTTTCACGTCTTCGGGGCTAAAAACGCCCTTTGACAACAGGTTCCTCAATCGGCTGCACCCTTCCTAGGGCGATCTCCTCTTCATATGAACGATTACTATCCTCGATATGGGGATCATAGAAATCATAACTTCTTCCTTCAATAAGGTTTAGCCCTTACAAATTCTGATGTTTGTACTCCTCATGTACTCAGTATTGCGTTCTCCTCAAAATTTTACATCCCGTAAGGTGGGTGATCATTCACCCTTGAGGCAAGCACAATTATTAACATCTGAAATTCGGGTGCTCATTAGCGAGAGTACCATCTGTAGTTTGAGACTCTTCCCTTGATTCTTCATCCCCTAGGGTTGAAGACCATTATTTGGATCAGTAGTTGGGTAATGGGGATTTTCATCCTTGAGAGATCAGTTCCTTGGATATTGAGGTTTGACTGTGGTGAAATCTCAATAATGGATGCGACATTGTGTATTTCAGCAGGTGGTTTCTCGGTGCTTCTTTGTGCTTTCATGGTTGTCATCCTTTTCCCACAGACGGTGCCAAATGTTATGGATAAAAAACATGTATTTATTTATTATTTGTATTTAATGTTAGGGTTTGATAAGCTTCTAGCTTTAGTGGCTGCGCTTGTGTTTCGTGGCTTGAATCTGCCCTCACAAGATGCCTATGTATTTTGGCGTATGCCAAGAATCAAGCCAAAATATAGTTCTTGGTGATAGTTGCCATCGGGGTTATGGCAGCGAGAGCTCACCAAGGACGTAGTGACTTTCATGTCCTTCAAGGACTAAGTCTAAAATATTGTTCCAGGTAATGGCCTTGTGGCTTGTAGGATGCCTTCACGGCTTTGTGACGTGTGGAGCTCTTGTCCCGAAAAATGCCCCCTGAAGTTGAAGTGGTAAGACCCTTTATATAGATGTCGAGAGTCTAGGAATTAGGGTAGAATTGGGTGACTTAGTGGACAAATATCCTTCTTTAATTGGACTTTGGAGTCCTAGAAAGCAGGAATCAGTTTCCTTCTGAATTTAGGTTCCTTGGAGGCTACTTCTTGTAGAAGTAGTTACTTATTTAAACACATTCATTGGGCTGTTTAATTAGCCCCTTTATTAATTATGAAAATAATAAATAATTAGGGTTTTGGGCCTCATTAATTGGACTTTTCCCTTTGACCAAATCATGTTTAATTAATGCGACATTAATTCCGCAACTAGGGTTATTTTTATACCCTATCAGTTCCCCCCTTCCAAATAGATAGGACTTCTTTGTGAAGTATGGTCAACAATTTCTACTTGGGGAAAGGGGAGACAAGCTTTACGTTTTAGAGTCATGGATTTCATCTGAACTAGGAGTAGCGTAAGTGGCCTAGTGGCATGGGACCAGCCTTATTTTTTTATTGGGTCTATCCGCTCGAAAGTTCTGCTATGGGGGTTCATTCCTTAGGAGTCCAAGGTCGGTAGATGATAAATTTCGGCGGATCTCCTCTACATGTAGATATTTGTGCGTTATTCGACAACGACTGATCATCATGAGTCGACTTTCTGGCGCGACAAACTCCAGTATTGGTTATGATATCCATTAATTTTAGGAATTTATATTATTAATATCTGGATGATTTTATGTGATTGTTTCAAATTGGGATGGGATAAAGTTATGGATATTTTATTCCTCTTTGATGAATTCGTGTTTTTAAATAATTAATGTGTTAATTGATAATTGTGATATCAATTCATGTCATTGATGTGAGAGTATTTAATTACTTTTATTATTTTCAAAATATACTTGGTTTTATCTAGATTCTCCCTCGTAGCAGGTGAATTGTGAAAATATTTGAAAATAGTATATAACGACTATTTCGTTAAGTGTTAAGTGAATAATATTATATGAGTTATTTGAATTTTATTATATTTATGTGAATTGGTGAATAAATATTTAAAAATAAATTATTCCAGTTTGGCGAGTCAGCATAAGGTTTGAAGTGTGATCAGTGATTATACAAAGAAATTTTAAATAAAGGAGTAAGTAGAAAAATTGGTGAGTACGATATTTATTACTTGAGAGATATGATTATGTGTTATTTGATTCATATGTGAGTGATGTTGTGGTTAAAGTATTTTTTTAAAAAATATTTTAATGATTTATCGTGTGAAAATTGGGGTTTAATGGATCTTTAAATATTTTTATTAAATCATAGGTATATGATTAAATCGTGAAACTTATTTTATTATCTCTAGAATACCCTTAGAAATATTTTAAAAATAATAGTTGGATTTATTTTGAGGTTGTAGTATTTTAAAATGATTTTATGAGCTTTATTTCTATTTTTGAGCAGTACCTTGTAAAATTCGTATAAAATAAACCGTTTGCACAAAAATTATTTTAAAAATATGGGGTTGAAGATAATTTTGTGCTCTATATTTTAAAAATGAGTTTCATTTAATTCTCACTCTTTACAGTATAGTGAAATAATATTTAAATTCATTTTTATGTATTCTAGTATAAAGAAAGTGATAAATAGAAAGAAGGAAAATGACAGTTTTTCCCCTGGGCTTATTTCTCTCAAACCCAGCAGACCTCCCTTGTTTCTTCTTTATTATCGATCTTTCTCTCCATCTCTCTGATCTCTTCCTCTCTCCCTTCTTCCATCTCTTCATTTTCCGGCTAAATCTCTATTTTCATACCGAATTTATGCTCATGTTGTCTCCTGACTGATGCTCGGGGTATGTATGCGTGTATTTTGTCGATTTCGTTGAAAACCCAATTCGGGTAAGTTAGAAAATTCGAACCTCTGATTCAGTTTTGATGAAATTGTGTTGAGTTCTTGCTTGGATTCGAATATGTACATGATTTAAAGCTTTAATTGGAGTTAAGCGTGATTGGAGACCTATCTGCGTACCTCCGTTCGACTCCACCGCCGGTGATGAACTCTGGTGAGCCGGCGGAGTGGACTATGATGCTCGTTGAGTCCGAAAATAACAATAACCATTCGTTTTAATTCAAAATTTGATATGTAAGTGTACACCTAAATTTTTCAGATTTTTGAGATTTAAATTTTAATTTTTGGTTCGAATATGATATAAATTGATGTATGATTATTTAGTTGTGAAAATTACTTGCTACGGATATTGATGCGTGCTAAAGTTATAAAATTTCATATTTGTATAAACTCGATTTATTGGATTTTATTTCGAGTGTTAGAAATTTTAGTTGTTTATGTATAAAAATTGGTTATAGTAGTTGAGCATAAATTTTGAGAATTCGATAATGGCCGGTTGTGATGTTGTTATTTAGTGATACTAAATTACTAATGGTGTATGTATATATGTGTTGGTTTTGGTTAGCATTCGGAAATAGATTAGTTGATTGAGGTTTTAATCCGAAAATTTAATGTGTAATTTATTGTAGATGATTGGTTAAGGTATTAACGAACGAGTCATGGAAAATTTTCTGTAGAATTATAAGTGTTAAAGAGAGTCTAATGTACCATTGAAATTGTAATATGAACTATTAATGGTTTGCATGCTAAGTGTTTGATTATTTTCTTAATAGAGATTATGGGTTTAATTAATTGTTAAGAATTGATTAAAGTTGTTAATAAAATTTAAGTACAGAAAATTCAGCATTTTCCAGGAAACTGTCCTGTTTTGGATGACTGTTTTGAGACGGTTTGAGACCCAATTGCTTGATGGTTAAAACATAAGAATTGTAGTTTTATGTTTAAATTATATGTCTTAAAATTTGGTAACTACCGGACTTGTACAAGTTGAGATAAAAGTTATTTAGTGCAAGGTGCGCAGCATTTCTGGACAGGGTCTGTTGGCCATATTGACGACTCTGTTTAGGAGCTCTAAACACATTATTTTCATTTGAATTTTTATGGTAGCTAGGTATGTGAGTCAGTTAAGTCTCCACCAAATTTTAACTAAACAGACCTGTTGTCCAAATTAATAAAAATCGCAGAGTGGGGCTGACTTATAAGAAAATAACATCTATTGCATTTGGTATAGAATTAGAGGATCATTGTTGGCTCCAAATTATTTGATTTGAACTAAATGATTTATGTGTGGTGTGATTATAATATGATTATCTGTATATGTGGAAAATGTAGTGAAAGTTTAAGTAAATAATATTTCGGATTTATTGGTGAAACTAGAGTTTGAGTTTGAATTATAAATTGTTAATTAGTTTATATTTAATGAAGAATGAGATAATTTAGTTATAATGTGAAATTATATGGAAGTGTACATGTGTAAATGTGGAGTCTAAATTTTAATGAGAATTTAATAAGGAATGGATTAAGGAATTAGAAATGGCAGTCATGTTTATGTATGCTTGGGTTTTAAATAAAGTCGTAAGTGCTAAATGTCTGCTAGTTGAGCTAGTACGTAATGTGTTAAGCGATAATATATATATATAGTCCAAAGATTGTTTATACTCACTTGTACTTCCTGTATATGATCATAAATACTTAATTATTTGTTTTTTTTGATCCTGTATATGAACATGAATACTTGAGAATGAATTAGGATATTCGTTTACTTGCATTTATATGATTAAATGTGGGTGTATAATGCTATATGGTTAAATTCTATTAAACACTTGGTTAGGTGCACTTATTTGTCGGGTGATTATATGTGGGCCTCTACTTGATAAGTTGTTAATATAATGTGATTAAGATGAAGTAATTTAATAATATTTCTGAAAGATTTTCTTATATGTTTACTGCAAGTCAAGGCAGATTTTCGTATGTGTTTACTGCAAGTCAAGGTAGATTTTCGTATGTGTTTACTACAAGTCAAGGCAGATTTTCTTATATGTTTACTGCAAGTCAAGACAGATTTTCTTATGTGTTTACTGCAAGTCAAGGAAGAATTTTCTACGTGTTCACAGCAAGTCAAGGCTGATATTTTACTATATATTGGGTTGATTGAGATTGAAAATAGGTGGATAGTCCGATAAATAGAGGAAATACTGCCGAATTTTCGGTAGATTTCCTATTCATTTATTGGATATGAATAAGTTTTTATATAAATAGTTCGTTAGTGTTCATATCATTGAAACATGCCTACGTGTTATGTGTTTATATGTTATGTGAATTACATGCGTATGTGAGTCAGAATTCTCGTGTTTGACTGTTTTCCTTATGTGTGGGCTATCATATGGGTAGATGATAGGGTTTCGACGCGTAGCTCGTCGAGTAATTATCATTTAGACGATTAAAAGTGTATCTTTTAATTATAGATGCGGATCATTCAGTTGATTAGGACAAGACGTAGGGTAAAGAATGAAATGGAATGGTATTGCATATCAAGCTTGTAACAACTGTATGAACAGCAGATCAGAGATTTAGCGAAGTAAAAGACAATGATGCCTTAAGATGCCAAACTGAGATAATTGCGTTTCTATGGGTGTGACTAACTGCTAAAAACCCAAAGGCAACTATTTCTATCATCACTTATTGTTCAAGTGATATATATTTTGAATCATATTATGCAAATATTGCTTCCCCTATTCTAAGGTCGGAATAAATAAATATTTTACATATCGCTGAATTAAAATGCTTATCATGCAAGTACCCTCTGCTATTCTATATTCAGAATAGTTAAATGTTTTACTTATCAAATTACTGGATTTATAAACATTTTGGATTTTGAGAAAGATGATTTTGTTGTGAGTATTCTTGTCCAAGTGAATGGGGGAATAAAATTATTTAGGATGTCGATTGAGTCGGCTCCTTTTCAATAAAAAGGTGTTAAGATTGGAATGGTTACTGGTTACAGCGTAGGTGATCGAGATATCGGTCCAGCTGTAATATCTTTCAAGGCGAATATATGCTTTTTCTGGCGCCCTATAGGTACCGTATGGCTTCCGGATACGGGTAGTACCTATATTTACGGTATGGCTGCGTAATACCGGTGCTGTTTCGTGACTGGTCATCAGGAACAGCATGAAATATAATTAGTTCCAATCTAAATTGTTATTTTCTAAATTGTTTTGATAATCATATAATAAATGATTTATCAACTATTCTGTTTTTGGATTAATGGTGAAATGCAGTTTTAATTCGTATTCTAATTTATGTTGATACTTACTTTGTTGTTAAATATCAAAGGTGGTATTAGTATAGATGATTGATGTTGAATTCGGTATGGGATGTTGTGAGCATCAAAGTTCATATTGATATCTAATTTGATATGAAAACAAAATAAGTATTAATTTCAAGAGTTGGGTTTTGAATAAGGTTTACGATTCAATCCATAATCATTACTTCATGGTATTGTTGTTTACGATATTTCCGTAAACATTGTTTTACGAGCTTTGTTCTCGTCTAGATTCAAAATATTGCTGAAGCATTTCGCTCAAAAATATCAAAAAGAGTTTTGAATACAGTGAGAAACAATTATTCAATTCTTTAATAAATTTTCTGTTTAAGCAATTATGATTTTAAAATGATCTGCGCTATTGCAGATGTCGGTTTTATATCAAAACGACCATATATATATATTATGATGACCTTGCTGAGCATTTTTTCGCTCATACTTGTCTGTTTTCGAATTTAACCTCCAGTGAGGATTAACTTGCGTTGTTTAGCCGCGTAATTCGAGGAAGCAAAGAAGAAGCTTTTGAAAGGTGGTTGGTCCAGGGTTGCGGACTAGTGTAAGTTTTATTGTATAAAGTTGTTTATATTATATTATATTATATTTGTGTATTGTATTTGGGCCTAGTATATTTCTTTTCGAAGTTATACTTGCGGGCTAAGTTTTAAGTGTTTGAATTATTGAAAAGAGTTTTAAAAGAAAGTGAAAATTTTATTTATGGAATTTGGATATCTTGTTTTTAGAACTGTAACCTTAAAAGATCTTGGATTAGTTTGGGGTCATAAATGATAAATATCTTCTGCTGGCATTTTTATATTGATTAAAATGTTGTTTTGGATTGAGGTTTCATAGTGACGACCAAATCCTCAGACCCCGAATTTGGGGATGTTACATTGGTTCATCATCTAGTTTGGATATTTTCTGCTACATTATCGAGAGCACCCCGATCGAAAAGCTACGGGCTAGGTGACTGATGAGTGTTGGTAGGGTCAAGCATTAAAAATGATGTTTTGAAAATGAAATATCTCGTAACTTCATTTCTTTTAAATGATATTTCAAAGATTGATTCTATAAAAGTTTTATCTTGTAGCTTCATCTATGTGATGAACTTTTGAATTATACTTTGAACAGTGGTAGTTCAAGTAGTTTTCGGAAAAGATATAAGTATATTGGAGTATTTTGCAACTTTATCTTTTAAACTTATATCTATTAAATGATTATCTTATGCATAAAAAAATTCTCAAAAAGTTATCAATAAAGATACTTTGCACTAGCAAACAAACTATATATATATATATATTGAAAGTATATATATTGAGTATTTTGTGACTTCGTCGCGTTAAGATATCAACTTGGTTCATTTCTGCTTGACCAAGACTTTCATAAATACTATGAGAATGCTCATATATTGTTAATTAATATACATGTTATTTTGCTCGCCCTTGCTTTATTTCTTCATCACACAACAACGGCTAGACAAGATAAACATGACCAAACTCCCAATTCACGGACGGATAGGAAACGTTTCGCAGTTTCCGGTAGGCGTTGATGCCGCTATGGCCGACGTAGGAGCTACCAATAGGCCAGGCTTTCAAACTTTTGATGTACAAGACTTATGTATATGTATGAATTGTTATAATGGAAACATGTAAATTTGTTCATAAATCCTTTTGAGGTGTATTAACTTTTAATTTGTGGATCATGACTTGTACTATTTCGGATTTCATCACTAAGACTATAACGTGTTGTGGAGCCAGTTATATTGTGGGTTCACAGTATTTAGTTGTTTATATAATTAAAGTAAAGTGTTATAAATGGAAATAAAGACTGTGACAACCCGGATCCCCGAACCCGGATTTGAGGGTATTACAAACATGAATGTGTCCCCACGAACTGGTTTATTTAGGCCAACTCATGCCACGGTTATGATCCATTTTACTGCATCCACCATTGTTGCCTTATATTCGAATAATGACCTCTTTATCCCCATTCATAAGTTTGAGATTACACCACTAAATGAGGTTGGTGATACATAATACATATATGGAAATTTCCAGCCTGTGTACTCTACAGGTAATATCTTTTTTTTAACAACACCCAATTGTGTAATCTATACTCAACTTATATTAATATTAATAGATGTTGTTGGAGTTGTTGAAAATCTTGAAGCTATGAGGACCATTCAGACTCGATTTGGTCTGATGGATATTGTGCGCTTCAATATTTCTGATGGACTGTATATATATTTTATTTCACTTCTAGTTAAAATTTTAAGGACATGTAAAATTTTCAAGATTAAGGACATGTAAAATTTTCAAGATTAAGGACATGTAAAATTTTAAGGACATGTAAAATTTTAAGGACATGTAAAATGTCCCTTTACTCTCCATTTCCTGAAAATGTTGAAGCATTGTATCAACCTCAGTTGGAGAATCCTGTCATTGTTATACTGGTCTCGATCCGTGTTTTAGCAGCTAGAAGTAAACACAGTTTTATATTAATCCTTCCATACATATTAATGATTCAGTAATGCGTAATATCTTATTTTCAAGTGAAATAATGATAATTTTATATATTTTTTAGGTTCAGTTGTTATTGGTAATCCGCCATCTACCAAGATTTACATCAATATTGAGCATCCACAAGTCCTCTTTACGAGTCCTCTTTACGAAACAGAGGTACATTATACTTTAGATATAACTTCATATAGCAAAAGTATTCAATGTGGTTTACCTTGGTTCACGGGAGGAGAATTTATGATTATGCCTCCTGAGCCAGAGCTTGTCGCTTAAATGCGGTTTACCTTTGTTCACGTGATTTACAGTCTATTGCATGAGCCGTAGGGTTTACCCAGTGCGCACCCGAAAGGTATCGGCTGTGGGTTACCTACGATAAAAAAAATAGAAAAGTATACTAAAACAATTGTAGCGGTGAAGCTTATATCCATACAGTTCTTTTAGATATTCCTTTTTAAATTAGAGATTAGAGATTTATTTAATTATGGATATATATTAAAGTAGAAGCACATGGTGGAATTTTTGTGTTAAATATATTTTTAAGAGAGGTATAAATAATATAAAGAATGATATATGCTACTATATCAATACTATAAGCAAATATATTGACATGACAATGATTTACGCTGCAAAATTAATATATATACAACGATATAAACAAATTTCTCATGATTTTAGCTTAATAATACTTTTTATGTTTTCCCACTCGAATCACTACATTTATATTAAAATATAATTTGAAAATATTTTTTAGGTATGTATTTGTTAGGATAAGATGAGCGTTAGAGGCTTCTATAATACACATCAAATATATATTATCAATCAAATCTCTAATAGAATCGGTTCATTACCTTATCACACCGATTTGGTATGTATCTTTAAACAAGGTCAGTATATTGTGTCACCCTAATTTATACCTATTTATCCCCATATTTTGTGCATTTGTGTGATGCTTACAGTATATATATAACCGCTCATCATCACAAAGTTTTACTTATTTATGTCTTTGTTTGAATTATAAGGTCAGTTTTAAGTAAAAGTTCTATGTGCAACTATCTCCTTCTGCATACTGGTTTGAATTATATATCCTTTTATATAATCTTTAATCTGTAGATATGGTTTTTCAACGTACTTTGTCCTCTTTGAAAGATAGCAGATATCATTTGGTATGGACTTAAGTCATGTTTTTTTATGTCCATTTGATATGCACATAACTCAAGATTTTTTATGTTTTTGTTAATTTGTCAAAAAAATATAAATCTTTAATAAAAATGTAATTATGTTCAAAAATCAATGTTAAATTTTTAACAAAATTATATATTATTGTATCTAAAAATAATAATTAAAAATAAACCAAATTTTTGTAAGTTAATTTTCTGGTAAGTTTTATTAAACTTTTTCTGATCAACATAAGTTTAACGTTAATGACCAAAATTTAAACTCACTGAAATAAACTCCACTGTGGTTTGTTTACTGTAAATATAGTCAGTTATTTTTTTTCATTTTTAATAATTTAAAATATATTGGTACCATAATTCAATTATTTATGAAGATTGTAAGAGATTCCCGTGTGCGAAATACGGGAAAGATTGCTAGTATATTCAGTCATACTTAAAATTTTACTGGGGAAGACAAAAATGCTTTTGATATAAAGTACATAATATTTTTACACATTTTTTATAATTTTATTTACGACATGATACAAATTTCTAGCTAGCAGATTTTTCATATTGGAAATGTTCAAACACGAGTGATATTTATAAGAAACTAAGTATCATGGGTGCCCTTCCCCAACCATTGTTGGTTGGAAGGGGTTTAGTAGCCAAAAAATCATAACTGTTAAACTCAAAAAGGGACGGCTGCGATTAAAACTTTACGTAATGATTCATTGTGGAAGCAAATCCATCCACAATAAATCATTGCAGAAATCATAAATTACCTTTATGTCCTTATTGCTTCCGCAAAGATTTATTGCGGAAGCTTGTTTCTTCTACACCCGATCCAACAGTAACAAACATACACAGACGGATACAAACACAAATACACACACAATCAAGACGATTTCAGTGAATTTCATTGATTTGGAGGGTGATTTTAGCGAATTCATGGAAATTCCAAAATGATATATTTTTCTTCTTCTTCCGCAAAGGCTTGATTCGAAGGTTTTTTCTTCTTTTATATGCACACACGCTTATATATACACACACTCAATCACGCACACACATGATTTTTATCTTATATACACATACAAATATGTTTATGTAATCAAAGTTTTGTATGTATTTTACAGTTTGTTTGGTTTTAAGCTAGTTTTTTGTTAAAACCAATGAAGTGTTTAATGAAAGTCCCCTGAGAATTTTAGTCATTTTTGTTAATTTTGTTGATGAAATTAGTATTGGTTTATAATTTACATTAATGTTTTTATATTTATGCTCTATTTTATAAATATTTAGTTGCTTGTATAACATGTTTTAGTTATAATTTAAGACGATATTTTGTTAGTGAAACCAAGTGTCTACAAAATATCAATGTTTTGATATGTGCCCTGTGGTAATGCTGTAAAACTTTATGCATTTGAACCTATTTCTTCACTAGGGCATGCTGCTGCTTTTTGGGTTTCCAATCATTTTTGTCAGTTATTGCTACCTGATTCATCTGAACTTTCGATATTGTACATATACGCAATCTAAATTTTCAAGGGAATTCGAGATGTACGCTGTATCGGAATTTGGATATATAAAACATTTGTAAATCAAGTCCAAGCGGACTTTGTTATATTCTTATTCAGTTAAAGTGTTAGGGGCAGTCAAATACTGATTCTTTGTTAGATCTATTTTCGACACTGTTCCAGTACTAATACTGAAAATAAGAAAACAATGAATTACAAATCTTAACTCCTAGATCCATAATGTTCACTGCATTTATAACACATTGATGTTTGATCAATGTAGAATAGTCCTCCAACTAAAAAATTACTACAATATAGTTCATAATGTAACTTAACATAATTATGGACGCCATATTAATAAATTTGCAATTAAGTTCCAAATTTTTGAAAGTTTGTCTATTATATTATGTGCCTTGCAATCCTAATAAATAGTTCTGTTTTATATATAATCAGTGAGAGAAGTATTCATCTTATAACTGTCGAGATTAATGAGAAAACCTGAAGCTATTGAACTACCATCATTCGAGCTTCTAAAATCGGCCTTTTAGATTAATAGGTTTGGCTAAACAAGTCACATGTATTTAATTTTTGTCACTTAATGAGAAGAGAAATTGAGAAGTGACAGTTAATCATTGGTTTGAAGCAAAATAGCTTACTCGAATTTTGCATTTACTATTTGGTTCCAACAAGTCACAGCCTCACAAGTATGTCATTTTTATTTGCTTGTGAATGTACAAACAGCGGACATGTGCAAAATGGAAATCAGGATCCCAAACATGTTATCTGACATGGTTATGTATGTTATATCCAAAGCATAATATAATTGGTGCATTTTAAGAAATATCTGAACATTCAAAGCATGCCTGCAAAAAATAAGTAATGGTAACCATTTAATGGGACTATCGGGTATTTAGTTATTTTTTTAACCTGGATATATTCTGGCATTACATTTATTAGGAATCGAGTAACCAAAAAATCACCAATACTAATGAAAGATTAATTAATGAGAATTTGGATTTGATTTATTATTTGAAATAAAGATATAATAAAATATTTATTTAAATTCATAAATACTTGTTTAAATATGTCTGTGTTAAATACTTGTTTCATTGCTATTAGTTGTTTAATTTTTAATTGCTTGTTTAAATATATATTTGTTTAAGCACAATTAGGTGTTTAATTTTTAATTACTTGTTTAATTATATCAATGTTTAGATACTTGTTTATTTGTAATTACTTGTTTAATAGTTGTTTACTTGCAATTACTTGTTTGTGATTATATTATTATTCATAAATTGCAATATCAAGCTAATCTTTTTGAAACATTGCAGATAAGGTGAAGAATATGAAGGAGTGGAGATGTGGTCCTCTCGATCGATCGCTCCTGACCATGCAGGATGACTATATTAGCACTCTTATATGGGGGTGAGCGGGAGACTGTTGATGTTAACATTTGACCCCTAACATAGGTCAGTGGGTACTTGATGATCATCAGAGACATTTGATTACTGGCTGGGGTTTCGGGGTATTTGTCAACCCAGAGGTTGTTCGCCGGAATGACATTTGCTTGATTATGGCCTTGATAGTGCGGTGAAGGCCCGAGACCAACTCATTTCACTTCTCATTTGGTGAGATGATGGTCACACTCGAGGATGTTTACATAATTTTGGGTTTTCCTATCACTGATTGTGCTGTTACTCATGTGGAGCTTGACCATCCGAGACCGCATTAGGTGACACACATTCGGACATTAAAATTTGTTCTTGGAATTACATCTCTAATCCTCCTTTTTTTCCTTTCTCTCATCTTTAACATCTTTTTTCGTAGAACCTAATCTCCCACCCTTACGATAAATATACAAGCACGAGGATACACCATTTCACTTTGAATATCTATGGGTACTCCTAATAATAATCTCAAATCCAATACTTCTACCATAATCTCTACAGAATTTTTCGGCTTCATCCAAAGTGTTAAAAAGCATCCCAAACACAAGGGACAACATTATTCATATTTGATTTTGAAAACCTTTTACTTTTTTTTTTCAAAACTCATATCATCATCATCATCATCATCATCTAAATTAACAAACTTTTCTTTTCTATTAACATCATCACTAGTATCACTATCATCATTTATATTCATTTTCTCCTCTATTAAAATCATCATCAACATCACTATTATTCATTTTTTGCTTTCCTTTTCTCATTGGATCACCATCTTCCTCTTTTCCATATAATCAACTTCATCATCCATATCCAATTTTTCTGAGATTTATATTCATACGTATCAACATCTATCAGTTCATTAACATCATTTACAATAAGTTTATGACAAGCCAGATTTTTTTTCTACGGGTGTAAAATAATCAAAATCATCATGCTCAATAGATGAACTTGAATAATTAAATAAATGTCAAGCCATTAAAATAGGAAGAAAAAACGCACCTTTATCTTGAGCTCCAAATGAAAATGGTAAAAAAATACAAAGAAAAATGTGAAAAGGGGGAAAAAGAAGGCTGGTGAATGTGTATTTAATGCTCCTTCTGCAATAATTCATTGCGGAAGGAGTATTAAAAGCTCCAACCAACCAACGCGCCAGTGACGCCAGAAATTTAAAAAGTTTCAACACCTTCCGCAATGATTCATTGCAAAAGTGTTTCATTTTTTTCCCAAAACAATTTTTTTGTAGTAGTTTTTTTTAACATTTTTTTAATTTAACCATAAATTTGGTACGGTTTGTTAATATTATTAGAATTTGTGATATCATTTTTTTTATTTTTTAAAGATAAATATTGTTTATTTTATATTTTATTATGGTAAAATAAGTACACTAAAAAATAAAAAAATTGTTTAACAAATATTTTAATTTTAGAATATTTTGTTTATGATCTAACGTCCAGTTAGAAAAGAAACATATATAATTCCGTATTGCAAATATTTTAACACTTCATAACCACGAATGAAGTAATTTGACTACAGATTCTATCATTTTTCTTTGAAATAAAAAATTTTGTACATTTAAATTTGAAATACATAAATATATTTTCAAATATAATAGATAGGCTATTTCATAAGTTGACTTGTTATATTCATATCATTCTTAGAAAAGTATTTTATAAATTTAGTAAAAACATATTTTTAAAATAATAAAATTATATTTTTTATTAAATAATACTCGTTTCATTAATACTACTATTAGATAATTTGAAGAAACGTGTACCCGAGATGGTTTGTTATTTATAAACTCGTCATAAACTTATGGTGTCATGAGTTTATGAATCAAAAACCATTATGTGTATGAATCAAAAATTATTCGGGTACGCGTTTCTTGAAATAATCTAATAGTCTTCGATATTTATAATTTTATTATTTAATGATACATAATTTTACTAAATTTATAAAATAATAAATTTTATTTTAATTAAATTATTTAATATTCACAACATAATTTGAATATAATGCAATAATATTGTATTTATTTAGTAATAAATTGTTGTGGAAGGCGACTTAATTTCCGAATCATTGTTCATTAATTTGAACGGAGCTGCCCAAATTTATTGGTTTCACAGACAAATAAGCCAACCATGACAGTGAAATTTTTGCCTAACTATCAATATGTAATTTATACAGCCATTCGTTCATCAAAAAATTTGTATACAATACATATGTTCGATTATAACTTCTTTTTGTAATTTGTAAAGTTATCGTAATATTTTAAATAAAAAAAACAGGAGCAGGGCAATATTTGATGTCCTTATGTAATTTCTAAAATGCAACATGACGAAAATTAGGGTTGTTCACGTGTCAGCAGTTGTTCACATAGTGATAGTTGTACAAGTATCCTTAGACTTGAGGTCATCATAGTCATCTTGTGTACACTGAACTATGCTTTGATTTAGTTCTTAGTCTCTAGGGACAATTATTAGGGCTCTACTGGGTATAGGAATTTGTACACGAAGATAGTGTATGATCAATAAAGGATCTACCCCTTCCAGTGAAGGAAGCGAATGTTCAAGGCTGATCCACTTATGTTAGTTCAGGAATCTCTGACCAGAGTGAATGAAATTAGAAAGGAGTTTCTAATTTGCATAGAACTACGCATAGTAAATGGTAAGCAAGTGATTAAATTAAATAGGCTTGACACGAGATCCATGCCTTGTATTTAATCGGGACATTATAGGGTAGAAGGAGTTTATTGTACGATAACTATTCACTGAATAGGTTCTTGGTATTCTAAGCAGTGAATTCATATTATCCGGATAGTCGCGATATGCTGAGAAGTATCCCTCACGATGTAGAATAAATGTGATTAATTAATTAATCATATTTAATAAATTAGAGAATTTATATAAATAATGATAAAATAGTTTTATTATTATTTATTTCTACTACCGGCTTAATATTGAACCTACAGGGTCACACCATAAAAGGAGAATGATTTAATGGTGGAGGAATTAATTAATAATGGCTAATAATTATTTATTTGTGAAATAAATAATTAATTGGCAAATTTAATAATTGATTAAATGAGATTTAATTGATTATAAATTAATTAAGAAAAGTTCTTAATATTATTAATTAAGGATTTAATTTTTGGAAATTAAATCAAGAGAGAGAATTATTTCTAAAGTGTTTAGAAAAAGGATTAATAATTAAAAGGTATTTTAATTATTAATGAGAATAATAAAAGGGATAATAATAATAATAATAATATTTATGGGAAAATTTCAGCTGAAAATTTTGCCTATAAATATACTATTATAGACCCTATTTTTATTCGAACCCCAAAACCCAAAAAGTTTGGAAAACCCAATTCTCTCAACCTCCTTCCTCCTCCTTAACATCGTTTTCTTGGTGGATACCGGTGGAGTGCTTCACACTTGAGGAGCAACTGCTAAGGATCTCTGATCGTTGTCTACGAATTATTTTAAAGGTTAGATTCGATCCCTCGAATTTTTATTCATGATCTGTATGCTTTTATTTGGATTTTATATGTAATTGACAAGAGTTGTCTCCCTATTGAACATTACATGGCGTTTCGTGCCACAGCCAGGGTTGTGTAATGGAATGTAGGATCCCTATTCCCACTAGCATTATGAATGCTTAATTTTTCACGTAGGGGGTTGAATAAATTAGATAAACTAGTGGGAGCCACTTATGAATAAAGACCCGATTCATATAGTGTTTTAAAATGAAATCGAATATTTGCTAAGTGTTGTTATGTGTTTGTCATTTACAGATTTACTTTGTACGTTATGTCTTCTGCACTATCACTCAGGAGCATATTAGATGCTCACAAATTGACTGGTCCTAATTATGCTGACTGGCTTCGAAACTTGAGAATTGTTCTCAGGATTGAGAAGCTGGAATACGTGATTGACTCACCTAAGCCTACTGAACCTGCTAGTGATGCACATAATGATGAACATGTTGTGTATCATAAGTGGATAGATGATGCAAATGTTGCTCAATGCATCATGCTAGCTTTCATGAACATTGAGCTACAGAAGCAACATGAGCATATGGATGCTCACACTATCCTCATGCATCTACAAGAGTTGTATGATGTGGCAGGGAGGACAGCTCGATATGAGATATCGAAGGAGTTGTTCGGTTGTAGGATGTCTGAGGGATCATCTGTGAATGACCATGTACTTAAGATGATCAATTTGATTGAACGTCTTGGACAACTTGGTTTTGCCATGGATGGGGAGCTGAGCCAAGACTTGGTCTTGCGATCGCTTCCGAGTTCGTTCTCGCAGTTTGTTGTGAAATTTCACATGAATAAGTTGGATGTCAGCCTGCCTGAACTCCACAACATGTTGAAGACTGCGGAATCGAATTTTCCCCCTAAGAAGAGTTCTGTTCTTCTAATTGGTGAAGGTTCCAATCCTAAGAAAAGGAAGAGGAACCCTTCCAAGAAGAAGAAAGTAGGTGAGAAAATGCCGGTTCCACCAAAAGCTGAAGACCCCAAGAGCAAAGTTGTTTGCTTTCACTGTAACAAGGTGGGGCACTGGAAGAGGAACTGCAAGGTTTACCTTGCAGAATTGAAGAAGAAGAAGGGTAGTGAGACTATCGCTTCTAATTCAGGTATGTTCATGATAGAAGTGAATATGTCATTAAATCAAATTTCTACTTGGGTATTAGATACCACCTGTGGTTCTCAAATCTGCAATTTGTTGCAGGGACCAAGGAGAAGTAGGACTCTTGAGGAAGAGGAGGTGATTCTACTGATGGGAAATGGAGCAAGAGTTGTTGTTGAAGATGTAGAATCATTTCATTTACATATGCCTATGGGCAAGACTATTGTTTTAAATAATTGTTATTTTATTCCCTCGATTGTGAGGAATATTATTCCCATGTTAGACTTGGCTAGATTTTCATTTATTATTGAGAATAATGAATGTTCTATTCTTAGAGATAATATTCTTTATGGACGTGGTACTTTAAATAATGGTCTGTATAAATGTGACATAATTTACTTCAGATTGAACAAACTAATAAAAGAAAAGGGATGATGAAAATCTCACTTCATTTTGGCACTACAGTCTCTATTTAGTAGACATGGAGAGAGGGCTGCAAATTTGCTTGGAATGGTACACACAGATGTATATGGACCAATGTCTACGCAAGCCATGGGTGGATTTTTATACTTCATTACTTTCATAGATGATAGATCTGGATTCGGATATGTGTTTGATGAAACACAAGTCTGAGGCCTTTGAAAAGTTCAAAGAATATAAGTATGAAGTGGAGAAACAACCAAACATAGTATTATAACTCTTCGATCAGATCGAGGTGGTGAATACTTTAATGGAGTGTTTCTAGATTATCTCAAAGTAAATGGTATAGTCTCCCAGTGGACTCCTCCAGATTGGTATCTGAAAGGAGAAATCGAATTTTGTCAGACATAGTTCGGTCCATGATGAGCTATGTAAATCTTCCAGTATTCCTATGGGGTTATGCATTGGAAACCTCAGCATATTTACTGAATAAGGTGCCTTCCAAATCTGTTCCTCAAACTCCGTATGAGATATGGAAAGAAAGGAAACCGAGTCTTAAACACGTTAAGATTTGGGGATGTCCAGCTTATGTCAAGTAAGTTGACCCAGATAAGCTGGAATATCGATCCATAAAATGTAATTTTGTGGGATATCCTAAAGAGACTTTAGGGTATTACTTTTACACCGATCATCGGGTGTTTGTCTCTAGACATGCTACCTTCTTGGAAAAGGAGTTTATCCTTGAAGGAAACAGTGAGAGCAAAATTGAACTTGATGAAGTTCAAGAAGCACAAACTACTACGGATCAAGTGGAAATACCTGTTCTGACTGAACAACCTTTTGTGGAACAGCCCATTCATAGATCAGGGAGAGTGTCTCGCCAACCTGAGAGGTAATATGGCCTTGTCATTGAGAATGACAATGAGTTGTCGATCATTGATGATGACGACCCTGTGACCTATAATGAGGCTATGAGTAGTGTTGACTCAGAGAAATGGCATAATGCCATGAAATCCAGAATGGAATCTATGTATACGGTATACAAAAGATAGATTATAGCAGATGGCCAGGTGGAGACCTATAAGGCCAGGCTTGTGGCAAAAGGATTCAAACAAAGGCAATGGATTGACTTTGATGAAACTTTTTACCTGTAGCCCTGTTAAAATCAGTTCGGATTTTGCTTGCGATTGCTGCTTACTACGACTATGAGATCTGGCATATAGCCAGATGGTTTTCTTTCCAAGGGAAATGAAAGCCTAGTGTGTAAGCTACTGCGAACCATATGTGGTTTAAAGCAAGCTTCTCGAAAGATGGAACATTCGTTTTGATGAGACAATCAAAGAGTTTGATTTTATCAAAAACGTAGATGAACCATGCGTTTACAAAAGGGTAAGTGGGGGCGCGGTAACATTTCTTATATTGTATTGAATTAGAGTTGACACACATAACAACATAGCAGACCCACTCACAAAGCTACTTTATGAAAGTCACTTTGATCGTCATAAAGACAAGATGGGTATTAGATACCAGAGTGATTGGCTTTAGTACAAGTGGGAGATTGAAAGGAATATGTCCTAAGTCCAATCATGAATTAGGATTTAGGAATAACTTCCTGTGTAATCTGTTTTGATTTCATTGATATTAATAAAAGACTTGTTTTGTTTTTATTACGGGCTCTATCTATTTAAGTGTTTAAATAAGATATACCATAGTTTAGAGTAAAGCTTTTTATGGATTATGATGAGATCATAATAGTGAGACCTAAAAGATGATAACTCTAAACTTAAATAGTTCCTGGTCGTAGGATTACTAACTGGTAATTAATAATCCACAGAGATCGGTACTTACTATGCTTGCTTCATTATGAAGGATGTCTGTTCTCATAGACATTTGTGTGGTGACACTATAGCTAGTATGTAGGTGCTTATTATAGAATAAGTTCACTAAACATGACTCGCACAGCTGAACAACTGATGGAGTTCACTCACGTGTTAGCAGTTGTTCACATAGTGATAGTTGTACAAGTATCCTTAGACTTGAGGTCATCATAGTCATCTTGTGTGCACTGAACTATGCTTTGGTTTAGTTCTTAGTCTCTAGGGACAATTATTAGGGCTCTACTGGGTATAGGAATTTGTACACGAAGATAGTGTATGATCAATAAAGGATCTACCCCTTCCAGTGAACCCTTCCAGTGAAGGAAGCGAATGTTCAAGGCTGATCCACTTATGCTAGTTCAGGAATCTCTGACCAGAGTGAATGAAATTAGAAAGGAGTTTCTAATTTGCATAGAACTACGCATAGTAAATGGTAAACAAGTGATTAAATTAGATAGGCTTGACACGAGATCCATGCCTTGTATTTAATCGGGACATTATAGGGTAGAAGGAGTTTATTGTACGGTAACTATTCACTGAATAGGTTCTTGGTATTCTAAGCAGTGAATTCATATTATCCGGATAGTCGCGATATGCTGAGAAGTATCCCTCACGATGTAGAATAAATGTGATTAATTAATTAATCATATTTAATAAATTAGAGAATTTATATAAATAATGATAAAATAGTTTTATTATTATTTATTTCTTCTACCGGCTTAATATTGAACCTACAGGGTCACACCATAAAAGGAGAATGATTTAATGGTGGAGGAATTAAATAATAATGGCTAATAATTATTTATTTGTGAAATAAATAATTAATTGGCAAATTTAATAATTGATTAAATGAGATTTAATTGATTATAAATTAATTAAGAAAAGTTCTTAATATTATTAATTAAGGATTTAATTTTTGGAAATTAAATCAAGAGAGAGAATTATTTCTAAAGTGTTTAGAAAAAGGATTAATAATTAAAAGGTGTTTTAATTATTAATGAGAATAATAAATGGGATAATAATAATAATATTTATGGAAAAATTTCAGCTGAAAATTTTGCCTATAAATTACTATTATAGACCCTATTTTTATTCGAACCCCAAAACCCAAAAAGTTTGGAAAACTCAATTCTCTCCACCTCCTTCCTCCTCCTTAACATCGTTTTCTTGGTGGATACCGGTGGAGTGCTTCACACTTGAGGAGCAACTGCTAAGGATCTCTGATCGTTGTCTCCGAATTATTTTAAAGGTTAGATTCGATCCCTCGAATTTTTATTCATGATCTGTATGCTTTTATTTGGATTTTATATGTGTAAAAGTGTTTTGCAATGCCCCCGCTGCGATTAAAATCCAACAAACACTAGTTAGCGGTAATAGTCAAACTAATACTTGACTGTTAAAATGACAAATCAAATAAAATTATTTTGATTTGAAACTTTGGTTATATCATTAAAATATATTTATTTTGACTTCCACACGGTTGGATCAATTAAAAATAATTTTAAATAAATCGAGACACCAATACAAGACTAAATATTAGTTACCAAGACTAGTCAAACTAATGTTTGACTATTAAAATAGCAAATCAAATAAAATTATTTTGATCTAAAACTTTGGTTTATATCAATAAATATATATTTTATGACATCCATACGGTTGGATCAATTAGAAATAATTTTAAATAAATCGAGACACCAATACAAGACTAAACATTAGTTACGAAGACTAGTCAAACTAATGTTTGACTATTAAAATAGCATACAAAATAAATTTATTTTGATCTAAAACTTTGGTTATATCAATAAAATATATATTTATGACATTCATACGGTTGGATCGATATAAAGTATTTTTAAAATAATCGAAACAACAAATCCGGACTAAACACTAGTCAGCGTTAATAGTCAAACTAATGCTCTACCATAAAATAGAAAATGAAATAAAATTATTTTTGATGTAAAACTTTGGTTATATCATTAAAATATATATTTTATGACATCTATACAGTTGGATCGATGAAAAATATTTAAAAAAAATCTTAACTAAAATATAATTATGAAGCCACATTTTAAAATTAGAAACTAAAATATAAAATTTTTAAATCACGTCAAAATATATCACATATGGTATGCAAAATGATCGTTGGAAGATAAAATAAAATACAGTGAAGTCGGATTTAAAAAAAAATCATACCTGTATAAAAATATTTAGGACATACTAGAATTTTTTTGAATTTTAACGAGTTCGTTCGAGCCGAGCCGAGCCGAGCTCGAGCCGAACAATCCAAAGCTCGGTTCGAGCTCGATTTGCTTAACGAACACATTTTACTGTTCGAATTCGAGCTCGAGTTCGTTAACGAGCCGAACCGAACGAGCTCTTAACGAGCCAAGTTCGAGCTTGTTCACGAACAGCTCCGTTCGTAAACAGCCCTAATGAAAACCTTGGACGGGAAAGATAAAAACCCTGAAAATAAAATTGTGGAAATATTAATGAATCGATGTCATTTTCACCTAGGAAGATCTAAACTAAATACATACAAAATAATTTAGTATTATACAGAGATATAAGTCATCAAGTTGTACTGCCTTGACTAGCCTAGGTGGTGCAAAAGCCAAATGGTGGCCATTAAAGTCAATGCCCTTTGGTCATGTCCTACTCATCAACCACTATATTTCTTTGCTCTCCAAATGGGATCATCTCAGCCGTTGGATGGTGAGAATTGATTTTTTCTCTTTCATGGATATAATAATTCAAGGGATGCTTCCTTCGAACTGACACAAAGGCCCACTTATATCTTCCGTACGGCTATTATTTTCAAATTAAAATGGAGTGGGTATAATTTTTTAGCTAATAATCTGTTTTTCGTTCTAAAAATATTTATCAGAATCGGTGTTCTAAAAATCTCTGTTAATCCCCGATTAATTTTTTTAAAAATATTTGGATGATTTAATTTTAAAAATATGAATAATATTTATAAATTATTTTTGAATTACATATTTCATAATGAATAAAGAAAATATATTAAATATTATTAAAATATTTAAATATATTCAATTTTTATTACGATTAATCCTTCCGGTTAATTCCCGTTATTAAAATATTTAAATATATTCAATTTTTATTACGATTAATCCTTCCGGTTAATTCCCGTTTACCGATTAATCTCTGATCGGTACCTAAACCGATTAGTACTAATTATCGATTTTTACAATCATGATTAGAATAGACTTATTATTATATATATTTGGCAATGTTCTAAAAGATGAGAATCTCTCCGTAAGGGTTGACTGAGTTGATTAAAGAGAGGACAACTATTCTCTTGGTCACAGGTTCGAATCTCACGGCAGGAGAATTTATGATTATGTCTCCTGGTCAGAATCAACCTGTCGCTTAAATGTGGTTTACCTTGGTTCACGTGATTTGCAGGCTATTGCATGAGCCCGTAGATTTACCCAGTGCACACCCGAAGAGTAGCGGTTGCGGGTTAATTACGAAAAAATAAATAAATTAAAGACGAGAATCATAATTAGTTGTAAAAACACCTTGTAGTGATAAATCGTATAATCGGAATGATTAATCGGATCCCTAGTCGGATATCTTTAATAAAATACAAAATAAATAATTTATTAAACTAAATATATTAATTTAAGAAAAAAGGCAACGATTAATCAGATTATAAAATCAAATCGGAAGAATATCCTAGAACGATTAATCGGTAAAATTGATGATTTTTAAAACAAAACTATTTGGTGATTTTTTCAAATGTTAAGAACTCAGTGTTAAATTATTCGTTACAACAAAATAAAAATTAACTATTGACTATCCGACATCCCGTGCGGATAGAGATTAACATATGAATTATTAAAATATTAAAATTTAAAATATGCAGTTGTAAAGAATTAAACTTGAAATTATGATGAATACTATACCTAATGAATATTATTTATATATATATACTTATAGAGAGTTGAACCCTGGTAAAACTAAAGAACTTAAAATAATAAATAAATAAATTATGTATAAGTATGTAACTGTAGTAATTAATTCAGGAGTTTAAAATAATTTATGTAAATTATATAGTTATAACTAAGTTTGTTAATTGGATCCTGTTGTGTTCCCTCGAAAAAATATTTGATTTCATGAATTATAATAAGTAATAATATTGTAATGTTTTATAATAATTTCAGGAAATTTTTGAAAACTAGCAGATAATTTTCCTTAAAACTTTTTCTTTTATTAAATTTGTAGGCACGATATTTAAATATTTTATATTTTACTTCTGCATTTTGAGGACAAAAGAATACAAATATAGGAAGTTGAGTAAAATTAAAAAATGTATGATTAGTTATTTATGTTTCTTAACTTAAAAACATATAACAAAATTTTGAATAAAAAAGTTTATAAACATTAATGCTTGACACGAAGCATAAGTAGCCTTCGATTAGAGGTATATGCAACGTTCATATGCATAATGGTCAACTTTTGTTCGTAACTTCAAAAAAAAATATCTTCTATCAAGGGAATAGACACACTGCTGAGAAGTTTGAGCAAAGTAGTTGTCTGTAGAATATTTTTGCAACTGTTTACTGTCTAATATCCATGTTCATTTGTCTACTTTCCAAGGTCCATCTTGATGTTGATTTGGAGATGACTTCAACAACCCATATTTCCAAACCATGCCTCCAGTTTTCCCAACACATTTTCGTTCATATGATTTAATTTTCACCCAGTACTAAATGCCTGACAACAGCAATAGTTATAGAGTCTAGAGTTCTTTTAACGCACCTAACAAGTTTGGGAAACACACACATTAATATACAGTGATTCACCCATCTCTTCGGACAACTTAGTATCGAACCAAGTGTTTACTTAATTACTTAATTTACATAATTTATGTCAAAAATAACAGAATCACACAGTGTTCCACTTTCCTCGTGAAAGTGCGATTTTTCAAGTTGAGAAGATTCTGAAAGCCAAATGAAGCAACTTACAATGACCAAAAAACACATCCAACCAAACTCAGCTGCTTGTGCATGAAGGATTACGAACCTTAACAGTTAATTCCACATAACTGAGTGTTTGGGCCAGTTACTCTAGTAGTAAAGGGATCAACACGTACCCATAACAACGAAAAGATGGAAGCAAGAAGGAGTGACCAGACGACGACAATAGTTGGCGTCCGGTTTTGGCGTCCCATCAGACCCTTTAGAAACGGATAAAGATGAACAATCACCCAAAAGGAAAAGAACAGTTTGCCAAATAGTGGACCCCATGACTGGTAACCACTGTTGACTGCATACGAAATTCCTGCAACTGAACCACCTATGTTGATTAGCAGGAGAGTTGTGGGTACAATCAGTAGAGTTGTCCATTTGAACATATAGAGTTCAGCAAAATCTCCATCTTCATCTGATGCCTTAGAGGTGACCGTGAAATTTGTATCAATTCCAGCAAGCACTTTCAGCAAGCCTTGGAAAACAGCAAAAAGATGGGCAGAAACACCACCGATAACCCAAAATTGTTCATTTCTCCACCATTCGTCTATTCCTACCCCGCTCCACCTCATCTCCAATATACCAGTAGCAAAGATGGAAAGAAAGAGGGCTATAAACCAGATACTCGCAAGGTTACTGATCTGCAGCGGCAATTGACATCGGATAAACATGGTGGTTATAAGACTAATCTATGTAAAAGTAGACATTAAGCCTTTCACAAAATAAGCTTTAAAATGTTTTTAGGTTAACAAAACCATTAACGACTTAACTAAAGCCATATACTAGCTTCTAACCCGTGCTATGCACGGATTAATTTTAACAATTTGCAACTTATTAATATTATAGTAAAGTTTGGATATCAAAATAAAGAATATTATATTGCATCAATGTTTCTCATTTATCTGCTTTAAAATCTAAAGGTAGTTATTTACTGTACCAAACTTCCGACAACCAACCAAATATACCCTACTTTGCTTAAAATAATAATAGTATAGTATAGTATAGTATAGTATAGTATAGTATAGATAGATAGATAGATAGGTGAGCAGTTTAGGTTATTATCTGTTAAATCAACAAAGAAAAGGACCAAAAAAAACCGTGCATCTGTTGGCACCAAAATATAAAGGTGAAAAGAAATCATGAGCTATATATATGTTCATTAGTATAACTGATTTTTTTTTTGCCAGAATATAACTGATTTTACTATTGTGCTTGAAACAAGGACAAAGGTGATATAACAAACCTTTGGTATGATGAACTTTCCGGTGAGTAAACAGATAGCTGGCAATGTACAGTAAATGACTAGAGGTAGAGAAGTGATTGGATAAATAGTTGTATTGATATACGCAAATCTCTCAAGCCATTTTAGCCTTCCACCGTAACCATACCATATTGGGCAATGCCGACTAAAAAGAATTTCTACAGATCCCAAAGCCCATCGAAGCACTTGATTTAGACGATCTGAAAGATTAATAGGAGCAGAACCTTTGAAGGCTGGGCGATGTGGCATACAGTATATTGATCGCCAACCACGGGCATGCATCTTGAATCCAGTAAGAATATCTTCTGTGACAGAACCATAGATCCATCCAATCTGCAGATCAGGAGACAAAGATGTGAAGAATTGCCACTTGTATAATAATGCACAGCACCTTTACAACTATTGAAAGGTAAGTCTTAGTTGCCAGTGTATCATTCATTTGTTTGAAAGTATTTGGTTGCACATGTACTGGATTTAAATTTTAAAATAATCATGACATGAGCCATCTTCATCAGGAAACCTGAATATCTATATGAATTCCTTTTTAACATTAAAATGCTAAGTTCTAATTGCTACTGCATTCATGGTAGATCCTAAAAGGGTGTATAAGGAGATACACCAGACCACGGCCTTCAAAGTTCAAACTTCTTCTTTTCTTACAAATCCAGATGAAATACCATATAACTAAATCAAAGCTAAGCTAAGAAGATTAAAAGTAAGACCAGCATACCTCCTGTCCCCAATCTGACTTATCCTCGTATCCACAACTGATGACATGAATAGCTTCTTTAAGAAGTGTCTCTGGTGTTGCAGACTCAGGAACACCACCATTCTCCATGAGTGTAGATGCTACGAAGACAGTAGATTGACCAAATCTTTTCTCAAGGCTCGCTTGTGACATGAGCAATGACTTCTCATCATCAAATCCAGCACCTGAATGTAAAGTAAAATGTAAATGTGGAGAGGCAAATATTAAATATATTAAAGCTGATGGTAAAATATTGAGAAAAAATGAGTAAACAATGAATTTTGCATAATCAAGATTTATCTTGTTGGATTTCTTGTACTCATAAATTGCATAGTACACTGGGCACAATGACAATGTACTCGGAACAAGAACATTATTGAGAAGTAGTTAGGCATGACAAACAACCCAGTGTAAGGATATCAAAATATCTTTTTGCTTGCCAACCTTCCACAACATATCAGCTAAAGAATCAGAGACCAACATCATGTTACAACCACTAAAGAAGATTCTTTTTAGTGGTGTATATATGGCTGCATATAATATTCATAGCTACATCTATCGAAACTTCTTAGGGATCGGGGGATTTAAAAAGAAGTCTTTAGAATGATTATACATCTCAGAAGTCAGAATATTTGTTTATACTTGGGAGTTGGGAAACATGTAAATTCATCCAGATATACCAGTATACCATTAACTAGTACAAGTCAGCCATCAGACCAAAAAGATACATGTATCTACCCACATTGATAAACAATGTCTGACTGAATAGCGAGCGAAAGCTACTCATGCAGTAAATTGCAATCCCAAACCTTTTTTTATTAGTTTAACAGTACTTTTTGATAATTTATTAATCTAATAGTAATTGTAACTTAATGCAATCATCACACATAGATCATGGTTAAAGATATAAACATCGGAATCAAGCCTACTACTTCATTAAACAAAGCCCCCAGCTAGATTGTAGTCCTTTGCACCCACTTATCAAGTACTGTTAAGTACTATAATCTAAAATTTACGACCACTTAATCATAAAGGATTAAACAATGCACAAAATATAGAGAGAAAGACCATCTCTACCGCTTTATGTGTTGAAAACAGTATGCCATTTAAAATGTCCACAAATTAGAAAGCAAATAGCGCCGATACTTCAGAATTAATTTGAATTACCTTCCATTCCTTCCTCGATGTCTTCTAAACTGAACACAGGCACAGTGGGATCAGCGTACTTGTTAGATTTCTTTTTGTCCGACCCATTCTTACTTGATTTAGATTTTCTCCCTCGGGATCCACCACAAAAGGAAGAGAGAAACCCAGATTTTTTATTTTTAGGTTTAAGAGGTGGCTCATAGCCATATAATGCTGTCCTATTAAATACACATCCAGTACCCACATATACTGGTCCCTGAATGCCATCCAAACCTCTCAAATTTATCTGGTTCAGCAGAAATATGTGGCAGGTCAAAAATTATTTTAAAAAGAAAAATTAAGTATGGTTTACCCGGACAAATGAACAACAAATGGCCATAAAGGTACTAATTATAGAGGCACAAAAAGCATAAGCTTCCAAACAGTTGGATATAATGTCTACATAATATACAGAAAAATAGGATGAGGGGGACAAATAGAGGAGCTTACATCAAAGAAAACAGTATTTCTATTGGCATATCTATCGTTTCGATCAATACCATCGAATCTCTGAGGAAACTGAACATAGCATACATATTTTCCGAGATTGGGATCCATCATAAAGCACATTGCTTCTCTAATAGCCTTACTGTTGTTTATGTAGTGATCACAATCGAGGTTCAACAAGAAGGGCCCGTTAGTGAGGACTGCTGATACACGAACCTGCAAGGGGAGTCACATTATTTTAATAGGTAACATATGCAAAATAAAAGAGATATGATCATATATTTCTGATAACTTACAAGTGCATTCATTGCACCAGCTTTCTTGTGATGCTGGAATCCTGGACGCTTTTCACGAGAAACATAAACCAGGCGAGGAAGCTCATTGCCCTGGCTGTCCAGACCTCCATTTTGGCCCAAGAAAACCTGTAATTACTGAATTAAGTCAGCTCTTTATTATTTTTCTTTTTTAATGTTACCAGTGTGCCACAAAAAAACAACCAACTGCTGTCCAAAGAATTTCATTTTTACTTTTGGTGTAATTAATGTAAGTAGAGAGGTTTCCCCAGCATATGGAAAATAAGAGATAGAAGAGAAAAAATTACTGCAAAATAAATTAAATGAATATTAATTTGGTAATAGCCGGGCAGTAATTTAGTATAAAAGAGTGTGCAATTGAAGTTGGCCAGGAAAATAGCAATCCAAGTAGTTTGTAGCAAAAAATATCTAACCAGTGACTTGGAATAAAGGGGCAACGAAAGAAGGAGGCTCAGTTCCAAATTTGAATGAAGGCTGACCAAATTTACCTGAATCATTCCAGGATGATCCCTGGTATTGTTTCCAGGCCATGGCGTGCCATCTTGCATTATCCAACCTTCTTCCGGGACTTTCTGGGCTTTGGCAACAAGTCCATTTATACGGACTTTAAACTCCTCGTATTCCCTCTAAAGAACAAATAGATTCATAAAGAGATTGCGCAGATGTACAAAAAGACGACCAAATTTTTGTATTCAAACATATATATATATATATCTACCTTCATTGCTCTGCGGTCTTTGACAAAAGATGTCTGAATTTTATCCTTCAGGTAATCAATCTTCTGAGAAAAATACCATTCTGGAGCACGGGGCTCAATGTTATATTTCTTGGAAAAAGGTACCCACTTCCTAGCAAACTCTGATGTTTCAGACAGAGCTTCAAATGTCAACATTGCAGCTCCATCATCAGAGACGTAGCATGAAACCTTGTCGACTGGATAATCAACTGCAAGAATTGATAGAACTGTATTGGCTGTAACAAGAGGAGGCTCCTTTAGGGGGTCAACTGTACTGACAAATATATCAACTGCAGCTAACTGGGATGGCTCGCCTTCTGGGTCATATCTATACATATATTTACATCAATTAAAATTCAAGTAAAAGAAGACCTGACATAATTTAGTTTATTGGAGCTAAAGGGGTTTATTAAAAGAACCTCAGTGCAAGCCTGTCAAGATATGTTTCGCGGTTGAATGGGAGCCACTTAGGGAACTGATCCAATATCCAGGATACAGCAAACCAGATCTCACATATCACAGATAACAGCCACAATGGATAGGCATTTTTCACAGGATTTGTTATCCGGTAATGCAAAAATGTGCAGAGCACAAGAAGTCGAACGACGATAACCATTCTGTAAGGGTTTATCCTAGAAGAAGGTATGGAAACTTTTCTTGAAAGAGGTTGCCTAGCTTCATCATTTCTGCACCATGATCACAACAATTCAATACCAAGGAATGGAATATAACTCCAGAAAACTAATCCACAACTGAATACAATTCGTCAGCTACAAAAATTAAAGGCAGGTGTTGCTTATATGTCTGTAAAACTACAAAATGATAAACGAAGAGTTGCGCTAGTTTAAGATGTCACAATGACATATCATAAAAAGAACTTGTAAAGACTAACTAAATAGATTGACCAAACTAGATAGGAAAATATGATTTTGGAACTAACAATAAAGATTCATCCACTAGCACATCAGTGCTGGTATCAATATCACCCCCTCTTTCGGAAGCAGCACGACTAGTAGTCATTGGAGCAGCATTTTTATCCTGCTTCATTTTCCAGCCATCAACTCTTTCTTTCCAAGCTACATTGCCTAAACCAGGGGATCCAAACTCCCTTACTGGATCTACAATCCTGATATTAGCTGCAGAGAAGTGCCTTGTAAGGAGAAGTATAGAACAATTACAAAAAAAACATATTAAATAAAAGGAGATGCAAAGAAAAAAGACACTTACGTGACTGAGGCACATCTGATGCATAACGGTGGTGATGAACTCTTTTTCCGCCACTTGGTCCAGGAGATGCCATGGATAGACGTTCAGATGATGCTACAGACATCTCTCCAGAAACCTATGACGTAAGTAACAAGAATTTTATTCGACCATTAAGTACATATCTGATATAAGGTCCTGGATCTAGAAACTGATTATCATACCTCAGTTCCATTTGTGAGTAAAGGAATGTGGTTGTGAGAAACCTCTTTATCATAAATTGGAGCCCTAACATCTTCACCCCGTCCATATGTGGTATGCCAGCTTAGCATGCGCTCTGCAACCTTCTGCTTTCTACTTACATCTTCTGAAGGGTATTGGAAGCTACTAGCAGGGTCATCCGCAATTGCATCTTTTTCTCCATCCCCTCGAATAGCAGGACTTCCTAGGGAAAAAAAAGATAAATAAAGTGCATCCCGACGTAAAAACTTTGGTCTATAATCTCAGTAGGTCAATTAAGAAAATAAGCCAACAGAAGCTTGATTTAAAAACACTTCTTGAGCACAATGTTTTTGAACGGACCTTTATGTCTCTTGTATCTGGTTTTGCATTGGGGACAGGACTGATTCCCTTCCTTACGCTCATACTCATAGCAAGGCCTGCAAACCGCAAATGCACATACATCACAGGCAACAAAGATTTCACCATCCACAGTCACGCCAACATTATCACTGCAGATCTGGCAAGAATGAGCACTTAAGCTCTTCAAGGACTTGCCCTAACAATGAAAATACAAATAAAGTCACAATCTTAAACACTTGCACATCCATGAACATTAAGGAAAAACAAAGAAAACTATTCCCTTAAAATTGCACCTCAAGCGAAACTACAACGTAAAAGCCATCATGGAGTACACAATATAGCTCTACTCTATAGTTTAGATTTATCTATATCACCAAAATTATCCAACTTTCTATAGATACCAGGATTACAAAATCGATGGAAGAGAAACCACATTAAAGATGTATATCACCTGATACGCATCACTATAATCTACAACACACCCTACACAATGCACAGGAAGCCCAGAAACTGTATGAAAGATTCCCATGTCTCAGATGTGTATCGCCCTCATGAATGTGGTATTTTGGCCAACACACTTAAACTTACCACTTCAGATGACACTGAAAAATTTACCATCATAATATTACACACACAATAAAAATCCAAAATTGATAAATTCCCATCTTCATTTCTAAACAAACCCTTAAATTTCAATCACACAAATTAAATGCAAACAAAGTAATATCATAGAATTACATAACTATATAATTACACATATATATTAATAATAAAAAAAAGAAGCTAACCCCGGATTCTCCTTCTGATTCCATAGCTGCAAAATCTCGAAACGCAATCAATTTCAACTGAAAAAATTGGCGCCACAGATGAAGCCCTTGACATAAAAATAAAATAATTACAACCAAGATATTAGCGAATCAGCAACAATGAAGCCTTGGACTTGATAAAAACATGCACAAACTCACAATTTATAATATAATAAATTGGATTAAATAATAACAAGTTAGGATTGAATACATAAATTAAGAGTATAAAGTAAACAAGAAAGAGAAAGGGGGTACCTCGGGATCCGACCCGAATGCAGTGATCACCGTCCCAGAGTGGCACAATGCACTTGGGGTTTAACCAAACACGGTGTTACGTACATACATACATACATACATTACATACACACAAACAAACTTGAAAGTAAGAACAAAGAAGCGATCTTGACTCGAGTGTGATCAAGTGCTGTGCCTGTGCATGTGTTTTGAACTCAATAATTTCCATCTTACATCAATATTCATTATATTGGTTGGGAGTATTCTAATGTTTAAATTACGTTATAATTTTATAACTGAATTCGTGAATATTTCTCTTTATAAGCATAAAATCTTTCAAATTGTATGCCATACTTTCTTTTTGTTTTTTTAATAAAACTAGCCTACGGCCTGTGCGGCCCGGGGTCTTGATTAATATTTATATATTTTTATTTTGTATAATTTTATTAAATTTCTATATAAATAATCAAATGTTAAATAATGATTATATAATTATACTTTAAAGTTAGATTCAAATAGTATATGATTGATTAGATTTTATTCATAAATAATATAGTAAATGTTTGTTGTTGGTGAGTGAGATTCGAATCTGAAAACTTATATGTATCTTTATAAATAATATAAATGTTTGCTGTGAACAGGATTCGAACTTGAAAAATTATATGTATCTTTATAAATAATAATAATATAAATATTTGTTGTTGACGGGATTCGAACCTGAGAACTTGTGGAGTGTATTTAGTTAGTATTTGGATCTAACGACTCTGATTATTTGATAAGAAGATCTGACGGTGGTAAGGGAAAGGGATAACCAAAATGAGGAGTTAACCAAACTACAAATTATACCTCATTCCGGCTATTATAGTATAGTATAGATTATAAACTTTGTTGTCTAATAATTTTGATAAGAGAGAGAGAGAGTGGTAAATTCCCCTGTATGTGTGATTTGGCTTGGAAGAAACGAAAGTCAGGACAGTCATTATGAGTTTTATCCACTAATAATTTTGATAATTGTATTAGTTTCACTTTCGTTTATTATTTTATTTCTGATTTTTTTAAAACCGGAAGTAAGTGTTGATTAAGGTAAATCTTGGTATACTTTTACTTTAATAATCAAATAAAAATACTTTAGCTATTTATAACTTACTTCTCACTCTCTTAACAACTTGAAAGCAAGATCGATTATACAATGATTCTATAACGGAAGGAGTTAAGCCATGTGATGCAGACATTCTACTTTTAGTAAGGCAGTTTGAACACTCTTGATGTACTTTTAGAAGTCTTACTAAATATGTAAGAGGTAATTTTGTGCACGATCTTACGAGTGTATGGGTCCTTTGTTATAATTTTTAGGAGTTTTGAATTATTTTATTATCCATATCCATATTGTTCTCAAGAGTTAAAGAATTGCAAAATCCTTACGAACTTTCTGAGAAAACATAAGATGTGTTTTTATTTTAAAAATTCGGGTTCTACAAACATTCAAACTGAATACAACTCTTAAGTTTTTAGTATTTGTTTGTGTTTGTTCATTATTCATTCCGCATCTTTAACACACACACACAAATATTAAATTATTATAAAATTTATCCTTGAACAAATTCAACAAAAAATAAAAAAAGTTTAAGAGTATATTCCCCCATATGTTCAAGACGGTTGCACACTCAATATCTAACAAGTAACAAGTAGTATCAGAGCAGACTGTTCATCTAGTAAAATAAAAAATCAAGATGATGAATGGGCAAAAAACTTGCAATATCAAGATTTCTCAGTTTGAAAAAGAGCATTACAACTTATGAAAAATGATGATGCTCGTGTTTATCAAAAATGTAAACCCTCTATATACCCAGAGATTCTAAAGAATGGTCAATTTGTGCATGTTGAAGTTATCAGGAAAACTATAGTTGGCACATTCACCATTTCAAAAATAACTGTCCCAAAGGATCCTTTGAAATTGAATGATTCTGAGAAAGAAAAACCTGCCCTTGACAAGTCATCTTCAGCTTATCATCATTGAATAAATGAATTCGTCAATTTCTGGTAGTATTTCAGCGTATACGACAGCCAAGAAGATGTGGGAAAGAATATAGGTGCTTTGTGAATGAACATATGAAGGGACAGCAGACAATATATTTTGATTTCTTAGTATGAGGCCTTTATGGCTCAACTAAAAGAAGGAATCACATATGTGTTTGAAATATTTAACAAACTCAACAATGAGCTTCAACTGAGTGGAAAAACTTACACCATCAAACAACTGGACATGAAGCTTATTTTAACAGTTTCAAATCATCTAGACCCAAGAGTAAACTCTAAGAGACATAGATCTTACCAAAGTTTCCTATGATGTGCTTTATGAAGTACTAAAGACTCATGAAATAGAGCTTCTTCAAAAGAGAGCTATCCAAGCCAATCAGGACAACATGGTCAACACCTTGTGTGCTCTAATTATGGATGAGTCTTTAAGAAAATCAAAAAAAATTACATGTAAGTTAAGACTTGAAGAAATTGATGAGGTTAGAGGAAGTGAAAAAGAGCATGAGGGAGAAGATGATGAAGATGAATTCTACACAATGGCTGAGCTGGAAAGCATATAAAATAAAATAAATGCTCTAATGACTAAGAAGTTTCCTAACTTAAGATTTAGGAAAAATCAGCCTTTCAGAGCAAAAGAAAATGGAAACTCATTTAAGCCTTGGAACAAAGAAAACTTTTCTGCTAGAGGTTTTAAGAAAGTTTCAACAAAAGAAAAAAAAGTTGGGAGTGTGGATTGGTCTATAATGAGGTACTTCAAATGCAATGAGCCTGTACATATTAATAATGAATGCAAAAGCAAATTGATGGATGAAGCCTAATTAGCCTTGGAGTCCATGTTTGAAGCACTCCTCAAACAATCAGTAGGAAACAAGTAGACTAGCAGCAACAAAGCCCAGATTGCGGAAGGAAAATGTAAGGATGACTATGTTGAGGGTTATTCAAGATTTTATAATTTTAATATAATGGGAAGTAATAATGAGGAAGCATCTTAACTGATCAGGTATCCGCCTCAATCACTGTAGACGTATCTGATAATCAGTATAGTTCTACTGTTAAAATTCTTATTGTTGGAGCACTTAACATGCATGCTAGTTCATCAATTCTAACAAAGAATATCTTGAAATGAATGAATCTAAGTCAAAAATTATGAATATGAATTTGTTAAGACTATAGATGGCAAGGAAAAGAAATAAAATAGAAATGGAAGATCAAGCACAAGTAAAATAGATGAATATGCACGTGTTCCTAATATTACGAGAAAGAATGATTTACATTTCTTATAAATCTGTCACTAAGTCACCAGTACTGATGATCTTAATTTTGTTTCAGAACTGAGTAACAACGTGATTAGAAAAACATTTTGAGATTAAAATAAATTCAGACTTAATTGACAACAAATGAACCTAAACCATTCTGGAGCAATCATCAAACATTGTTAAAAAAATTTGTACTTAAGTCTGGTACATACCTTGTATGACCCCCATATTTTGCATGAATGATATCAAAACAATTATCAGCATGGAAAATACTCATAAAAATGTAAGATTAGTGAATTTGGCCATTAGACAAGTCAAGCAAATCCTGATCAGTTGTATAAGAAATCTAATATTGAAGTTGAGAAATACTTTTAATCTTAGTCGCATGGGCATGATCAAGTCTATTATGCCAAAGCTCATAGGCAACTTTACACAACTTAGTCTTTGTTGCTCCATATTTTGAATTGTTGCAGAGTCTTACACCATCAAAATTTATATAAAATAGTCTATTCTACAAAGTTCCCACCGCCTGAACTACATTTGTGACAAAGTGCTTGATAATCTACTTATCAGGAAACATGATAAGACAATCATTATCTTGAGCTAAATTATGTATAGACATCAGGTTATGATTAAACTTTGGAACATACAAGACTTCCAGTAGATTCAATCCATTTTCAAGTTAAGGATCACCAACACGAGAGATGACAACATTATCTCTAGTAGTCAGTTTAATAGTATAATGTGTTGGTGCCATTTTTACATTTTTTAACAAATTTAAAGAGGTTGTCATGTGATTTGTGGGACCAAAATCCATTATCCACATATTTAAAGAACACTTGACACTTTTACACAACATCAGGGCATAAACCATGCCTGAAAATGGACCATCCATATCCTTCATCCCTCTGTGCACACCCTGATTACCTGGAAATTAGTGGAAAGTGCGGGTTGGGTCGGTACCATTTTTGTGTAAAACTGAAAACAAAAATGCATGTCCTGGGTCTTTAAAATTTAAAACTGAAACGTCGGTTGGTTTCGGTTTAAACATTGGCTCGGTTACAATCGGTTCGATTTAATTCTCTGTGTTCTTTATCTGCTTTAAGTTGATGTAACTTGTTTCATTGTTTGTTTTCCAGTTTCAAAAATAGTCCAAAAAGTTTAAACTAGTCATTAACCCCCTGCCTAGTTTTTGGTTCCTTATTTTCTAACAAGTAGTATAAGAGCAGGCTGTAAACAAACATACAGTTACAAATCTTTTAAAAACATGTGTTCTCAAAAACTAAGCAGTATCAAGATCTCAATGTTTGACAGGGAGCACTATGCTCCTTGCAAAAAAAAGATGATGTTGTTCATCAAGGCTTCAAATCCCTGTACCTTGAGATATTGAATTTTGGTCCTTTTATCCCCCAAATTTAGATTGTAGAAACCACTTAAGGGACAACAACTATACCAGCTAGGTTTATTCCAAAAGATCCATCACAATATGTTAGGTATGAAGTGCAACATGGGGGGATGTGTTTTCTTGTTTTTCTTTGATTAATTGTAAATATTTGTGGCACTTGGAACTTAATAGCTAGATGAATTTGCAGTGATAAAATATTAAATGTAAAGACACAAGTAATTTGTCAAAAACTCACTTGATTTGTATTAAATCAAATTTGTTTGTGCTACAAATCCGTGTTCTTGAAAATAAGAACTCATCTACTTTTCTTGAGAGAATACAAGATTTTCTAGCTCTGCTTTATTAATACTAAGCTAAGGACCCGTGATATGTTTTATAGATCAACATGCACAGTTTACAAAATTTACACCAAAATAGACTAACACATTTTCTAAAGCTCATTTGTCCGTTTCTATTTCTAGTGCAGCATATCTGTATAGAATCTACTAGGTCTGTGGTCTTTCTTTGTCCAGTTCATCTTGGCCCTTGATCTTGCATTCTTCAAGCTGCATTTGTAGGCTTTCCAATTCAGTGATAGAATTATTTGTTGACTGATAATATTGGATCTTCAAGTTATATGTATTCTGAATTCTGAAGTTGTTTGTCGAGATCTCTTTTATTGTGTAGAGATGTCACATATTGATAAGTAAAATAACTTATCAATATCTCTACTTCTGGATAAGTGTTATGACTTGTCGAGATCTCCAATTCTCTATAAGTAGAATGACTTGTCGAGGTCTTCATTTCTTTACAAGTAGAATGACTTGTTGAGGTCTCTAGTTCTCCATAAGTAGAATGACTTGTCGATATCTCTAGTTCTTTACAGGAAGATTGGCTTGTCGATAGCTCTTGGAACTTCTTTACAAGCCATTTTTGACTTCTCGACATACATATCTATATTCTTTGTTATGTGATTTATCGATATCTGACTTGGAACATTTTTCCTAGAACAACATTATTCAACTCCAAGATTCTACACTTTTCTCTAATACAAGATCAGGATTGATCTTCTTCCAGAGTTTATTCCTTAGCTTGATGGTTGTTCATAGAAAGATCCTCCAGTCTTATCTACTTAGCATTTTTACAGACTCAAAAAATACAGAATACATAATACAATGAGATCATCATACAACTTAACCTTAGGGTTGTCATGGTGACTTAGTCTTGTTATGTACAAGCATGTCTTGTACAATAATCTCCCCCAATTTGTGAGAAGATTATTTGTCACAAATTCATGCCTGATAAACAAAAACTGACAAATTGAAAAATCACAGATTTATACATTCTTGCAGTTACATTCAGAATAAAATTTACAAAGTCACCTAAACTTCTCTAATCAAATCCTTGAGTCTGACCAGGCACTTAAGTTCTTCAATGATTTCAGTTCCTTTTAGAGTTTCAACCAGTTTGAGCCATTCCTTTAGTGAGGAGTTGTCAAGATGTTGAATTCTTAACCTTCATAATCTATGAGTTTTGATATTCAGAAACACCCATCAGGAGAAACTCTAATCAACCCTTTTGACTTAAGCTCATAGGACCTCTGCTCAAACATCTCAATCTCATTTACATATTTCAATTCATTATCTTCCCTCTCAACCTTTTCCCTAGTATGCCTTGCATCTCGCTCTCTTAACCTTCCAGCTAATTCAGCCTTTCTCATCCTTGTAAAAAGCATCATTACCATTCATCAAACTAATCACTCTTTCAAGCTCTACTATTGAGTAATTTTCAATTACCTCTTTGTTGAGTAAGTTGAATGTGTCATCCTAAAAGTAAATCTTCACTTTCCAAAGTTTCAACACAGACTTTGACTATTTCTTCAGCTAACTGTATGTTACAGTCATCATCTGTTGTATCTACTGAGATAGGTAGAAAATCATTCTGATTGAAACAGTTCCATAGAGCATCTTCAACTTTTGTTTGCTCTGGTTTTCTTTCAGTAGTCTTGAAATGAGTTTTGGTTGGAGGTTTGAATGATGGAGGTTTTGACAGCTTCTTCAGAAAAATTTGATTGGCTTGAATAGGTTCTTTGAGTATAGAGTTGGCTGTAGGTTTGTATAGGTAATTAGGATTTGAGGTTTGGATGTTTGAGTTTGTGTTTGGCTAGGTGTGTGGGTTGAGGTTGGTATAATTTTGGATTTTTTGGTTATTGGTGTTTTCTTGGAATATTTATTATATTTTCCATCTCCCTTCTTCCCTGCATCATTTCCCTTATTCTGATCATCCTTGCTACCTTTTGCATCTTTGTGGCTCCCACCACCTTTGCTTGATTGACTTGAATTTGAGCCAAAAGATTCGTGTTCATCTTTTTTTTTTTCTCATCATTATCCAAATCATCATCTTTTTCATTTATTTAGGTTTTTGGTAGCATGGTTTGCATTTTTCAAGTATTTGGCAAAAATCTTGATCATCTCCACATCTTCATGAATCTTGTTCTTCTTAGTCTTCAGCTTTGTTTAATTGTCATCATCGGCCTTTTATTTACCATGACATAGTATTTTGGTAATTGAAAGTGTTTGAATCTCCCGGTATTGGGGCAAATGTAGGCCACTCCTTTGCTAGGTTGTAGATAGGCTTCAGGAAAAGTTCCTACTTGTCCTGATTTTAGTTCATGTAGCAAAAGAGTGTTCTTTGGACTAATCACTTTTACTTTATTGATGAAGATGTCCAGGTTTGAGGCTCTTATTTATTGTAGAAGTGAGAGAGAGACCTACATGCACCTATCAACACTAGAGTCATTTACATTAACCATAATTCTAATTTCTTTGAAGTTTTATCTTGTGACTAGCACCACTCTCAGGAAGTTGACATTGTTGTTCATAACCTTTTTGTAAGTGAAGTGATTTAGGTTGAGTGAGACTCCCAGGCCTTCAAGGAAATCACCAAACTTTTTTTCAAGACAAGGTCCTTCAGCTGCCATCTTGATTCTTTCAATTCCAACATCATCCTCATTCTGGCTTAATTTTAGCTTGGGCTCTATCATCTCCCCCTAGGCTTGTTGGCATGTAAAGTGTCACTGCGAGAAATTTGAGCCCTTACCATATGAGGAGTTTTCTGAAGCGGGACCTTCAAAGCACCCATGATAGCTCCCAAAGACACACCTGTCTGTATTTAAAAATATTTCAGGGAGTCTATTAAGGACTTGATGTCTTGCTGTTGACTTTGAACAAGAGAAGTGAGTTGAGAGACTTGAGATGTGAGAGATGCATTATATGCCTATAGTTCATTGATTTGACCTTGTAAATCTTGAACTTGAATATATGAAGTGTTGGAAGGTTTAGATATATATGTTGTAGAGATGGGTGTACCAAATGTATCATGTATCGCCCTTTTTGTAACGCCCCCAAATCCGGGGTCAGAGGATTTGGTCGTCACTACGAAACCTCAATCCAAATTAACTTGTTAAATCAATAAATAAATGCCAGCGGAAGATATTTATCATTTATGACCCCAAAAACAATCCAAGATCTTTTAAGGTTACAGTTCTAGAAACAAGAATTCCAAATTCCATAAAAAATTTCAATTTCTTTTAAAACTCTTTTCAACAAATTCCAAACTCAAAGCTAAACCCCCTAGTATAACATCGAAAAGAAGTATACTAGACCCAACTATAAAATATACAACTATAATATAATATAATATAAATAACTTTATACAATAAAACTTACACTAGTTCGCAAACCCTGGACCAACCACCTTCCAAAAGCTTCTTCTTTGCTTCCTCGAATTACGCAGCTAAACATCGCAAGCTAATCCTCACTGGAGGTTAAATTTGAAAACAGGCAAGTATGAGCGAAAGAAATGCTCAGGAAGATCATTATGACATATATAGGGTCTTTTGATATAAAACCGATATCTGCATTAGAGCAGAACATTTAAAATCATAATTGCTGAATTATAAAATTTTAGTTGAGGAACCCCAGAATTGATTCCTTAATTGTATTCAAAATCATTTTGATATTTTCGAGCGAAATGCTTCAGCAATACTTTGAATCTTGACGAGAATCAAACTCGTAAAATAGTGTTTACAGAAAAATCGTAAACAACAATAACAAGAAACAATTATTATAGATTGAATCATAAAATTTACTCAAAATTGAACTCTTGAAATTAATACTTATTTTGTTGTCATATCAATTTAGATATCAATACGAACTTTGATGCTCACAACATCCCATACTGAAGTCAGCATCAATCATTTATACTAATACCACCTTTGATATTTAACAACAAAGTAAGTATCAACATAAAATCAGAATCTGAATCAAAACTGCATTTTACCATTATTCCAAAACAGAAACAGTTGATAAATTATTCCTTATAAGATTATCAAAAGTAATATAATAATTTAGATTGAAATCCTCGAACGACGGTGTGTTGCCGCCGATGGTCAGCCGCGGAGCAACACCGGTATGCCGAAGCATATCAACTAAACAAATGGGGCACCCAAGGCACATATCGGCCTAATCGTATTATATCATGTATAATACCTAAATCTCCGCTGGACCGCCGCCACGACCTCTAACGCAACCATACAATCTTAAAACATTTTATTGAAAGGGGTCATAATACTCGACACCCTTATAAACTTTTATTTGCCCATTTACCTGGGCAGAAAAACCAAAACAACGTCATCTATCTCAAATGCAAAACATTTATAAATCCGATAGTTGGATAAGTAAAGCACTTGACTATTCTGAACATAGAATAGCAGATAAGTACTTGCATAAACAGAATCATTTATTTCAGCGATATGTAAAATATTTATCTATTCAGAACTGAGAATAGGGAAAGCAATATGTGCATAAGAAGATTTAAAATAAATATCACTTGAACAATATGTGATGATAGGGATACTTGCCTTTGAGATTTAGTAGTTAGTCACACTCGCAAAGACGCATCTATTCTGACATTCTCTCGCAAAACATCTCTGTCTTGCTTTTCAACAGTTTACTGATATGTTGCTCCTGCGATTGCTAGAAGCCAGATACCCAATACCATTCCATCTTATTCTTTTCAATTTCTGGTCCCGATCAACTCGAGCGATCCGCATCTATAATTATAAGATATAATTTTAATCGTCTAAACAATAATTGCTCGACGAACTGCGCTTTAAAACCCTATCGTCTACCCATACGATAGCCCACATATAAAGGAAACAGTCAAACACAAGACTCTTGACTCATGTACGCACATAATTCACATAACATATAAACACATAAGCCACGTATCAAATAATTCATACCACACATGACTCGATTCGCTAAAAGACTTGACTCAGTACTTTAAGAATTTAAAAGGGTCAAAATATGATTTATTGATCAATAAACGACTTAGAATGATTTGCAAAAACAATCGAGTCCTCGAAACAAAAGAATTTAGGTCTAGAAAGTATTTTTAAAGAAAGCAAAATATTTTTCTAAGTCTATACGCGTTCGTTTCGTAATAAACGGATGAACAGTTTATTTAATATGAATAAAATAAGAATAAATCATTTAATAATATTTATCGAGCTTTAATAATATTTTAAAGCTCGAAACTATTTTTCGGAATTTTTAAAATATAAGAAATAATTTACTCTAATTAAATAATCAATTAAAACTCATTAACTAAATAATTTGGATTTATTTTCGAATAATAATAAAAATAATAATCTTCAGAACTAAAAATAATATTTTCTTGGAAATCGGATAACATCTCCTCTATTTCTCGGACTGCCAGTCGATATCATATCGACACAACCAACAACAATCAACACAATAATTTATATTTACGCGTATAAACACTCCAGAAATGAATAACACGGTCAAAAATGACTTCTACAACCACTTCTAAAAATTACGCAATAAATATATAAACACTAACATGCTATAATATACCCAAAATATAAAAGAAGAATCTCGGAATCCTTACCCAAAATAATTCTGGTCACCCCGAGGAGAATATCTGATGTCCGGAAAATATCTCCAGAAAAATCCGAAATTAATAGTCATAGACATATACACGTTGAGATGACATGTGGAGTAATCAACACCGTCATACTCCTTTTTAATGTCCCGAAAATAAATTAAAACGGAAATATAACGGAAATATGCCCCGCAAATTATCTTCTCAAAATCTTGCAAAATATATACTTATGCGTAGGTATCGAAGCGCTGATCGTTTATATATATAACAATTGAAATTTGGACGGACGGTAGAGAAGATATGAATTTTTGAAAATTAAAATTAAAAAAATTATATAACAGAGAAGAGACAGAAGAAGGTAAAGGAAAGGGAAGGGAGGGGTGCGGGGAAAGAATGACAAGGGGAGGGGGGTTAGGGGATGCGGCAAGGGGGTGCGGAGGGGCTGACACGTTTTTTTTTGTTTTAACTAAATTCAGTACAATATTTAAATAATTAGCTCAAAATTAATAATTAGCGGGGAATAATATTTAATCTAATAAATATAAACTTTATATCAAAATGTCCTAAAAATTATGAATATTCCAAATATGCGAAAATATAAAATATTTGGAAGTCCCACGATTTTATAAAAATGAAAATACAATTTTTGTGGGGTTTGATGTCCCGATAGGGGCCCGGTCCGATAATTTTTATAAAACTGAAATACTTCTAAAATTCTTGTAATATTTAAAATCTAATAAAAAAAATTTTTCAAAATTTTCAAAATATTTTTGGATCGCGTATCAGACCCGTATTTTACGATTTAACAAACAAAAGTGCGTGTAAATATAATCCGAAAAATTTCTGATAGGGATAAATAAATCCTGATTGTGTAATTAAATGTTACAGTAATTATACATGATTTGGGCTGCTAGGCCCAATAAGAAGATGTATGACATTCAGACCAAAATGGTTAATACATTGATCAGGCCTGATGGACCAGATCAGGCCTGATGGAACAAAGAAGGCCCAAAAACCCTGAATATTAATTAATTTCATAATTAATTAATAAGGGAAAAATCAGCTATTGAAAAGAGTCCCAATGAGGACATAAATCCTTGTAGATTAGCCTCCAAGGGACCTAAAAGGATAATGAATCAGTTTCCTACTATTTAGGACTCCAAAGTCCATTCTAATTCAGAGACTTGATCACCAAGTCTCCTATACCAAGTCCAATTCAAGGACTACCAACATCTATATAAGGGGTCTCACCCCACAAATCAAAACTATATTTTTTGGATTGATTCTCTAATTCACAGAGATATGTAGGCATCTCGTAAAGGCAGAATTAAGCTACGAAACACGAGAGCAGTCATTAAAGGCCTTGAGCTCCCGAACCTTAGTAATAAATACAGCGAATAATAATCTTAGTTTTTTATCCATAACATTTGGCGCCGTCTGTGGGAAAGCACAACAACAATCATGGCGAAAACACGGAGAACAGTTAGAGCCCTTGAAGGAGAAACACCAATGGGGACAACCCAAGTGATTTCGTCAACTGTGGAGGTACCTCCTCATTCAACCTATGCAACCACGCAAGGAGAAGCCCAGATAGGGGCAACTGAACCTCAGCCACATGGGACGATTCCCTCGGCTACTCAAGGTACGAATCCCCAAGTTCAACAACTACATGTACCTGTGAATTCTCGACTCATCGGGTACGAATATTCAACTGTTGTGACTACTAACCCCCCTTATGGAATGCCCCTTTACCCCGAGGTTGGAGGAAGTGGACATGCTGGACGGAGTGAAGCACGGGGGTGATCTCCCCCTACATACGAGGTTTGGCTCCTATCCCTGAGTATCAGGAATTTTCTGGTCCTTACACTGAGAGAGACTCTGAATCTTCGGATGATGAAGTAGCCCCAAGAAGGAGACGTGCTGGCAAAGAGCCGATGGCTGCTGGTAGCAAACGTTCTAAGAGCACCCAAGGGACGAATCCCCAAGAAGTGCAGGAAAGGATCAGGGCTCACGAGGCTGAGATTCAAAGGCTGAGGCGCGACTTGGAGGCGCACCAGTCCACCAGACCCCCATTACCTCCTAGGGGGAGAAATCCTCCTCCTGTCATAGACCTGGATGGTCCAGTACAGAGAAGGGCTGTTGTCCCAAGGGCTGATCCAAGCAATCTTCTTCCTCTTGGAGATCCTGATGATCTTACTCCGCCCTTCATTGAAGAAATAATGAATGCCCATATATCAAGGAAGTTCAAGATGCCAACTATCAAAGCTTATGATGGCACGGGAGATCCCGCTAATCATGTTAGGACATTCTCTAATGCACTGTTGTTGCAGCCCGTGAATGATGCTATTAAGTGTCGGGCCTTTCCTCAAACCCTGTCGGGTATGGCTCAAAGGCGGTATAGTCGTTTGCCCCCAAACTCTATTGGGTCATTCAGAGAATTAATTCAAGCTTTCATTAAACAGTTTATTAGTGGGAGAGTGCATGAGAAAAGTTCAGCATCTCTCATGAGCATTGTACAAGGAGCAAAGGAATCCTTAAGAGAATACCTGAATCATTTCACAAAGGAGGCTTTGAAAGTCCCGGACCTTGATGACAAGGTAGCCATGATAGCACTGCAGCAGCGAACTAGGGATGAATTCTTCAAGATGTCTTTGGCGAAACGCCCCCCTGAAAGCATGTTGCAGCTCCAAGATAGAGCCGGGAAGTACATCAAGGTGGAAGAGAGCATGAGGAAGGCTGTAGTGAGTAATGAGCCCAGTGGTGGCAAGAAGCGGAAAACTGACCTAGTATATATTGCTAAGGACAAGTATCCTAGAACCGAGCCAAACCCTGATTCAACTCCCAAGAAGGGAGGACCTGGGCAAAAGTTCACTGAATACGCTAAGCTGAATGCTCCTAGAAGCCAGATCTTGATGGAAATCGAGAAAGATCGAGATATTCGTTGGCCTGAGCCCTTGAAGGCTGATCCTGCCAAGCTAGATAAGAGCAAGTATTGCAGATTTCACAAAGATGTCGGTCATGACACCGATGAGTGTAGACAACTGAAAGATGAAATTGAGTTCCTCATTCGAAAAGGAAGATTGAATAAATACACTGGAGATGGAGGGGATAGGAATAACAATGGAAGAAAGAACTTTGAAGATCGTAGGAGGGACCAAGACGATCAGGGGCAGAATCCCCAGCCTAGGGGACCGGTGATAAATACAATCTTCGGAGGACCACGACCCCGAGGGCCTGTGATAAACACAATCTTTAGAGGACCAACCACTGCTGGGTTATCCAAGAACTCTAGAAAAGCGTATGCCCGAGAAGTTATGCATATTATCGGGGAAGCCCCGAAGAGGGCCAGGACAGGAGTAACAATGTCTTTTGATGATTCTGATCTGGAGGGTGTGAAATTTCCCCATGACGACCCGTTGGTTATAACCCCGATAATAGGGAACAACCCAGTGAGAAGGGTCTTTGTGGATAATGGTGCTTCAGTGGATATCTTGCACCATGACACCTTTTTGAGGATGGGATATAATGACTCCCAATTGACCCCAACCGACATGCCAATATATGGGTTTGCGGGAGTGGAGGGCCCCGTAGAGGAGATAATAAAGTTGCCAACAACCATAGGGCAGGAACCAATGCAAGCAACTCAGATGTTGGACTTTGTGGTGGTGAAGGCTAGTTCGACTTACAATGCTATCATGGGAAGAACAGGGATACACACCTTCAAAGCAGTCCCTTCTTCGTACCATTCAGTTATGAAGTTTTCAACCCGGGATGGGATCGGAGAAGAGAGAGGAGACCAAAAAATGGCTAGAAGCTGTTATGTTGCCTCTTTGAGGGCAGATGGAGTTGGGGGGCAGGTTCTTCCTATTGAAGATCTGGATATCCGAGAGAATGATGAGAAAAGAGGAAAGCCAACAGAAGACTTGGTCTCAATTCCTTTAGCCCCCGAAGATCCTGAGAAGGTAACTTTTATTGGAGCAACGCTCGAGGAGACCTTTAGAGGGAAGTTGGTGAGATTTTTCAAGAAAATAGTGACGTTTTTGCATGGTCAGCAGCTGATATGTCAGGCATAGACCCAGAACTGATTACTCACAAGCTGAATGTGGACCCAAATCGGAAGATAGTGAAACAAAAGAAAAGAAGTTTTGCTCCAGAAAGGCAAGAAGCTATAAAACATGAAGTGGAGAAGCTCTTAGAAGCTGGTTTCATTGAGGAGATTCAATTTCCAGAATGGTTAGAAAACCCTGTAATGGTGAAGAATGCCAATGGAAAATGAAGGATGTGTGTGGACTTCACTGATCTAAATGATGCCTGTCCTAAGGACTGTTTCCCGTTACCAAGGATCGATACTTTGATAGATGCCACTGCTGGGCATGAAATGCTGAGCTTCATGGATGGATTTAGTGGATACAATCAGATTAAGATGCACAAGGATGACATTCCAAAGGTATCATTCATCACTGAATTTGGTGTTTATTGTTATCTTGTTATGGCATTTGGTCTTAAGAATGCAGGAGCCACCTATCAAAGGTTGGTAAATAAAATTTTTAAGGATCTTATTGGCATGACTATGGAAGTCTATGTTGATGACATGTTAGTCAAGAGTCTAGTAAAGACTGATCATATAACCCATTTGAGGGAAGCTTTTGAGGTCCTGAGGTACCACAAGATGATGTTAAATCCTACAAAGTGTGCTTTCGGAGTAGGATCTGGAAATTTTTTAGGATTGATGGTCTCCAAGAGAGGGATCGAGGCCAACCCCGATAAAATAAAGGCAATCCTGGACATGGAACCACCAAAAACTATCAAGGATGTTCAGAAGCTCACAAGAAGGGTTGCTGCGCTGGGACGATTCATCTCCAAGTCAGGAGACAAGTGCTTGTCATTCTTCAAGTCACTAAAAAATATTAAGGACTTTGTATGGAGTGAGGAAAACCATAAGGCTTTCGAGGAGTTAAAGAAATATATGGGTCAGGCCCCGTTGTTCGCCAAACCAGCTTTGAAAGAAGTTTTATACTTGTACTTGGTCGTTTCAGAGAGTGCTTTGAGCGCTGTGTTGGTTAAGGAGGAACTGAAAATCCAGAAACCCGTATACTATTTCAGCAAAATTCTGCATGGAGCTGAGTTGAATTACTCAACTATTGAGAAATTTGCTCTAGCCTTGGTAATCGCCTCAAGAAAGTTACGTCCTTACTTTCAGGCTCATCAAATTGAGGTGCTAACAAATCAGCCCCTGAGAAATATCATTCATAGTCCCAAGGCTAGTGGGAGGCTGATCAAGTGGGCAATAGAGCTGGGAGAATTCGACATCAAGTATAAGCCACGAACGGCAATAAAAGCCCAGGCGTTAGCTGACTTCGTGATGGAATGTACCATACCCAACCAAGAAGTCGCGGGGCAGGAAGATACCATACCTCACGGAAAGGAAGTTGATAAGGGGGACAAAGAATAGGATGATAAGGAGAAAGAATATTGGGATCTCTATTTTGATGGAGCATAAAAAACAAATTCAAGTGGAGCAGGTTTGGTTTTATAAAGCCCTGATGGGTTCTTAATTGAGTATGCCATGAAGCTAGACTTCCCAACCACAAATAATGAGGCAAAATATGAAGCTCTAATAGCTGGCCTCGGCCTAGCAGGAACCCTTAGAGTCAAGAACTTAAAAGTCCATGGAGACTCGAAGCTAATTGTATCCCAGGTAAAAGGAGAGTTTGAGGCAAGGGATGATACGATGGTTAAGTATGCCCGCCTGGTAAGGGCTGTGATGACCCAATTCGATGAATGCCATGTTGAGCACATTCCAAGGGAGGAAAATGCTAAGGCAGATGCATTATTAAAGTTTGCTTCATCTGAGATAGAAGAAAGTTCCGGAAGTGTATACTTCCGTATTTTGAAGACACAGAGCATCGATGTTAAGCTTGTAGCTCCTATAGGCCTGGGGACGTCATGGATAGATCCCATTAAGGCCCACATTCAAACTGGTTGGTTGCCAAATGATCCTACTGAAGCATGAAAGCTAGCTGTTCGAGCACTAAGGTATTCTTTGATAGATGGAATTTTGTATAAAAGATCTTTCGTGGTTCCCTACTAAAGGTGTCTTAGGCCCGATGAGGCACGCTTGGCTCTTGAAGAAGTACATGAAGGCATATGTGGGCAACACTTGGGGGGCAGGGCCTTAGCTCATAAGATAACCCGTTTAGGCTTCTATTGGCCAGAAATGATGGCCGATGCCAAAGAATATATGAAAAAATGTGACCGCTGTCAAAAGCGCGCACCAGTTGTTAGACAACCCCCCGAGATGCTGACCTCCATCAACTCACCCATCCCCTTTGCTATGTGGGGAATGGATATTCTGGGGCCTTTCCCCATGGCCATGACACAAAGGAAATTTTTGATTGTAGCCATTGATTATTTTACCAAGTGGATTGAAGGCAAACCTTTGGCCAAAATCACAACTAAGCAGGTTGCACTATTCTTGTGGGAAAATATCATGTGCCGGTTTGGAATTCCCCGCATCCTAGTCACTGACAATGGAACACAATTCAACAATGAGGAATTCAAGAAGTACTGTGAAGAAAATGAAATTGAGTTACGGTTCACCTCTGTGGCTCACCCGCAAGCCAATGGGCAAGCAGAAGTTGCGAATCGAATAATCCTGGATGGACTAAAGAAGAGGATTGAGAAGTCAAGGAATAACTGGGTAGATGAAATACTCCCAATACTATGGGCCTATAGGACTACCTGTAGAGTTACAACTGGAGCAACTCCCTTCATATTAGCATATGGGGCAGAAGCAGTTGTTCCCATAGAGATATCACATTCCTCTCCCAGGATTCAAGTTTTCAATGCTGAGGAGAATGAGGAAGGGCAAAGATTAGCCCTGAATCTAATTGATGAAGTCCGAGACGAGGCACATGCGAAGATAGTGGAGTATTAGAAAAAGGCTTCATTCTATTACAACCTATGGGTTAAAGAAAGGTTCTTCAAACAGGGTGACTTAGTCTTAAGGAAGGTGGAAGCCTCTAGTGTAGGGCAGAAAGGGAAACTTGCCCCAAATTGGGAAGGGCCATATAAAGTCAAGAGCGTTCAGGGTAGAGGAACCTATAAGCTGGAGACTATGGATGGTTTTGAAGTCCCGAGAACTTGGCATGCCCAAAACCTGAAGGTTTACTATGTATAGAACAGTTAAAGTACGATTCTTACTTGTCAGAGTGACAGGTAGGTTTAAAAGCACCTTGAAGCTTTGCTTGCTTAGGATTTTTTATATAGAAGATATGTTTTAGATTTTATCAAGGTTGAACCCATTTCATGTAAGGTATCAAGAATACCAAGTTATAATAAAAAGCGTTTGACTTAATCTTAGCCTATTAGATTGATGCATTGTGAAAGATAAAACCGAGTTATAAACTTGAGTTTGAAAAATCGAAAGAAAAATACGACGATACTTGGGCAAAATACTACTGAAAACAATAAAAGTCAATTACAAAGTTCAATATTAAGAAAGAATAAATACATAAAAACTTAGGTCTTGGAAGGCTGGGATTCTTCGGAACCACTATCCGAAGTCTCCTCGGATGTCACTTCAGTCGGTCCCTCGGAAGTCCCCTCGGAAGTCTCCGCAGAGGTTCCCTCGGAACTATCTTCGGACGCTTTGGATGCTGCAGGAGATGTTGGTTTAGGAGACGCTGTCTTTGGAGGCTCTTCTACCCTGGCCTTCATTACAACGGGCTCGGGCTCCTCCTCAGAAGAAGATTCCTCCTCTTCAGAGCTGGACTCAAGCTCCTTCCTCTTTTGGCCTTGGCCTTGACTCCCCGATGGGCTATCCTTGATCAAATCAACAAGCTTATCTGTAACGCCCCCAAGTGCTGGAACTCGCACAGGGCAAGGGAAGGAGGACTGTTCGAGGACTTCTGGAAATTCGTCCTGAATGGCCTCCACAGCGGCGTCCCAGCCTTCCTTATAGCTGACTGGATGAATGAGAGCATCATGCTCCACCATTAAATCCTTGAACTCCTGAGTGTCCATCCAGCCGTCAAAGGCTTTATCCTTTTGAGCCTTGAGGATAACATTTTCGGCCCGGGCCGTTTCCAAGTCAGAAGTAGATGAGGCAAGTTGGGCTTCAAGGGCCTCTATTCTTTGGTTGGCCTCCTCCAGCTTCTTGTTCGCATCCTCGAGGCCAACCTCCCAAGCCTTGGCTTGGTGAATCGCCCCTTGAAAATGGGCGTTTGCCTACAAGATACACAGCAAAGGTAAGAAATGGAAAAAATCAAAAAGGCAAAAAACTACGAATGGCAAAGGAAAAAGACGTACCGTCGCCAAAGCCTGAGCTCCGAAAAGCTCGTTAGCCTCTAAGTCCTGTTGAAGGACAAAGTCTTGATAGTCAACCGGGGAAATGGAATGCATAGACCATTCCTTGGAAAGCGCTGTGTTGCCAATAATCGAATCCTTACCCCGGATTCCCCAAGCAGGTTGGAAGTAAGACCCTGGTTTTTGCTTGGTACGTAAAACTTAGCTAGGGCCTTCTTCGCCCGGTTCCTTTGCCTGGAGTAGGAACTCCAGGAAACGATCCCCAAGGCGCGGGTCTTTAAAGACTTTTCCAGCACGCTTCATCCTGGTCGTTTCCAGGTCTTTAAGCTTTGTAGCCTCCTCAATTTTCTCAGCCACTGCAACAAATAAGATAAGTAAGTTGAGAAGTTAGCAAAATAGAAGATAGAAGGAACGAAAACAACTAGATAAGGAAGGAAACATACTCTTCTTAGGGACGGGAGAAAGGTCACGTTCTACAAGAACGATCTCCCTGATAAGATCCCAAGAATGGGAAGTCCCATTATCTTGCGTAAGGAGGTTGAAAGCTCTGGTCTCCTCCTCAGACAAAATTATATCGTTTGGGCTCCCATCTACGGCTAGCCCAAAAGATGAGTGAAATAGGGTGCCCCAATCGCCACCCTCCCAAACGACGAACAGAAAATCTTTCTTCCACCCCAAGTTGTTGTCAGGGATGGACTTCCCGTTCACTATGTGGGGAACGGTTGGGCGCTGGTTTAAAGAAACCCACCCCGTATTCTTGTCAGGACTGTTCTTGAACTGGAAAATCTTTCTAAAAACAATAATAGAGATAGAGACATTGTGCTTGGCGCATTGCGACATATAGCACAGAATCAACCTCCAAGAGTTAGGAGGGAGTTGGCAAGGGCTGTTGCCCACATCAGCTAGCAAAACAGGGATGAATGGGTGAAAGGGGAGTCTAATACCTGCCCTTAAAGTATCCCTGTAGACGCATAGTGCATCTTTCCTCCACTGACTGGCCCTTTCGGTCGGACCTGCAAGAACTAGCTTGAAAGGATCCTTGATTCTGAAACAACCGCTCAACTTGTCCAGCTCCTTTGGATCCCGCAAGGCACTGATATGGTCGTGCGCGTCTAGATGCGCATCTGACGGGTACTCATCTCCTCGGGTGTTGATCATATCAATCAAGAAAGTGTACCTTGACCGAATGGGGAATTCATTGGACTTTCTCGCCACATTCATCTTGGCCAAATGGGTCATTTTCTTATCAGCCATCTGAAAAAATAAAAAAGGGCACATAAGGAGATAATTTTAAAACGCAAACTATGCAAAAATAAGCACAAGAAGTAAAGGGAAAAGTCTTACCTGAAGTAATGCTCCTAAAGAAGGCTTTGAGGCTTAAGATACTCCGACGAACTGTTATTGCTCTGAGATTCTTAACAGAAGAAGAAAGAAAGAGAATTTAGAAATGAGAAAGTGAGGAGCAATAGACTCTACTCACTCCTTTATATAGGAGAAAAAGTGAAGTTGAAGGGACAAAAAGCCCAGTAAGGATAAAGGCCTAAAGAAAAAAGCCCAGAAATGGAACATTCCAGAATATTCCAAGGAATTCCAAAGAAATTAAATAAAAATTCCCGAGAATTCTAAAGAAGATGTTTTAATATATTAAGCCCAGATTAGTAAGAGGCCCAAATCCAATTAGGATTTGGAAAAATAAAAAGCCCAAATCCAATTTTTGGAAAAATAAAAAGCCCAAATCCAATTAAGATTTAGAAAATAGAAGGCCCAAATCAAAGCCCTAAAAAATAAGGCCCAATCCAAATTGGATAAGAAGGAAGCCCAATAAGACCAGGGTTGAGGTCGAATTTCAGCTCGTGAATTCTGCTCGTGTTTTTTCGAACAGACACCCGAAAATTACTGGAAAAATAGACCAGGATTGAGGTCGAATTTCAGCTCGTGAATTCTGCTCGAGTTCTTTCGAACAGACGTCCGAAAATTACGGGTATAATAGAACTGGATTGAGGTCGAAAGCCAGACCAGGATCGAGGTCGAATTCCTGAATCAAGCATATTATTGGGGTGCAGAAACCTAGACTAAAATCCAGGTCGAAGAATCGACTAGGATCCTGGTCGAAACCCAGGTCGTAAATCCTAGTCGAAATCTAACGACCAGGAAGCAAATAAGCACAGAAGTCTCTACTAAGATCTAGGTCGAAGGTTCGACTAAGATCCTGGTCGAAACCCAGGTCGTGGATCCTAGTCGAAACCAAACGACCAGGAAGCAAAGAAAGACACTAGTTTTCGACCAAAATTCAGGTCGAAGGTTCGACTAGGATCCCGGTCGAAAGCCAGGTCGTGGATCCTAGTCGAAGTCCTTCGACCAGGATTGGAAAGCTGGCCCAAAATTCGACTAGGATTCAGGTCGAAATTTCGACTAGGATCCTGGTCGAAAAAGGGCTGAAAATTTGAGAATATTTGTGAAAAATTGCAGAAAATTTGGAAAAATCTCGGGAAAAAGGGAAAATTCCTGAAAAAATAATAGAAAATTCCTAAAAATAGGGAGCAGGTAAGAAAATAGGAAGGGAAGTTTTTAAACAACCCTGAAGCCGCGTACAAGGCAAATCGTTGTAAACGTGTAGATCGCTCCACACTTTACGCAAAACAATACCCTGAAAGAGAATGAACGAACTTAACTTTTTGCGAAATCTTATACGGTTTCCCAAAAGTTGGGGGGAAAATGATATGGATCAATAAATCCTGATTGTGTAATTAAATGTTACGGTAATTATACATGATTTGGGCTGCTAGGCCCAATAAGAAGATGTATGACATTCAGACCAAAAAGGTTAACACATTGATCAGGCCTGATGGACCAGATCAGGCATGATGGAACAAAGAAGGCCCAAAAACCCTGAATATCAATTAATTTCGTAATTAATTAATAAGGGAAAAATCAGCTATTGAAAAGAGTCCCAATGAGGACATAAATCCTTGCAGATTAGCCTCTAAGGGACCTAGAAGGATGAGGAGTCAGTTTACTACTATTTAGGACTCCAAAGTCCATTCTAATTCAGAGACTTGATCACCAAGTCTCCTATACCAAGTCCAATTCAAGGACTACCAACATCTATATAAGGGGTCTCACCCCACAAATCAGAACTACGTTTTTTGGCTTGATTCTCTAATTCACAGAGATACGTAGGCATCTCGTAAAGGCAGAATTAAGCTACGAAACACGAGAGCAGTCATTAAAGGCCTTGAGCTCCCGAACCTTAGCAATAAATATAGCGAATAATAACCTTAGTTTTTTATCCATAACAATTTCCGAAACAATTTTAAAATTCTCAAAATATTCAAAACTTAAGAAAATATAAATTTCATGATTTTTGAAATATTTTGGAATTTAATACTGAATTTACACTGATATATCGGATCCAAAATAGATTACTTAGCCGCTAAGTAAACTATAAAAATGATACAATTTAATACCATATTTGGATAATTATCAAAACTGAACTTCTTATAAAACAACCTATGAGAAAATAATGTAAAAATATCTCGTCTCTCGAGAATACAGATTTTATTGATCTACCGAAATGATTATTGTATCGAAAATTTTGCGCCGGGACGCGCACAGGTCAAACCATAATCCGGATCGAAAAAGTTAAAACACGAAAAATGTCCGGAATTACCAGATTAGGTTAGAAAGGAGTTTTCGGAAGAGTTTCGGGCAGTAAAAACGTAAAAATGGTTGAGGTTGGACGATTCCCCGTTTTATAAAATATTTTTATAATTATTCAGAAAATAATTAATAAATTCATAAATCATTATAAAATCATATAACAGTCCGAAAATTACTAGAAAAATATCACCATTATCTATATTTTATTCTGGATATATTAAAAACTAAAATACTCAAATAGTATCACATATAAACATCCAAACATCAATATCAATCAACAGATAATTCACCAAAATTCACATACTAATAACATAATAATTTATTTATTGATAAAAATAATTGAACGATATTTCACGAATATTACAAAATAATTTCAATTTACCGATATCAATAAGATCGGCTTTCAAATAACTTTTGAAAATACTACATTTAAGTAAATAATTTTAGAAAATAACAAGGATCGATATACACTTAACAGTTAGCACATTACAACTTAATAACATCAACTCGTCAAATAGAAATAAAATATCCACCATTATATTCCTTCCAAATCATAAAAGCACATATATATTCAAATAATAAATATAATAATTCTAAAAGTAAGGGATATTACAATCTACCCTCCTTATAAGGATTCCGTCCTCGGAATC
>NW_027418323.1:0-64982 GCF_009905375.1 Apium graveolens
ATGCAACCTTATATACACATGTTTGAAAATAGAATTCAACAACATATGCAACTATAAAAATTACAAGATTATTAATATCTAATATAACCATTATGTAACTCTAAATGTAATCTCACCATAACTGTAAATTAACCTATAGAAATAATTTAAACCTAGATTTCAACCACCTATGCAACTTTAAAAATTAAAAATTTATCTAATACATAAATTATGTAACTTTAGATATAACCGCAAATGTTACCGTCTTACTCAAGTTTCTAAAACCCAATTATGGAATGGTGAACCTCTAAACAATTACTCAAATGTTATTGTGATCAGTGTTGAGATACTTGGGGTATGTATGATCAGACATAACATAAAATAACATTGATGAAAAAAACATAACTTAAAGATGCTAACTAATTGCTCTGACGAGGCCATTGGTTATGATTTTGATGATGATCATTATCATAGGTACTTTAACTAATCCTATTTGTGTGCTTACTTATCAGTTACCGCAATGCATATCATTTTATTGTTTTAATACTTGGAACAATCAACTACTAATTATGGTTTTACCTATTTGACACTCTTGTTCGTGGGAGATTACTGTATCAGAATCTAAAACGTGACCCTCTTCTAAGGAATCTTTTACATAGCATAACTTGTTATTGTGATCAGTGTTGAGATACTTGGCATAAACTGAAGTATCTCTTATCCAAAGGTTAACTTAAAGATGAAGGTTGTTTGCAACCATACCTACAACTGCTAGCAACCAATATGCAACCACAAATGCAAATTTGAAAAAATATGTTGAAAATTACATTTAGTTGCAAATAAGTTGCAAGTGTTTGCAAATGACGAAAAATAAGTGTGCCTGCAGGGCCAATACTAATATCACAAAAGTAACCATGAAATTAACTAAAATCAGAGCAAAAATCGCCTGAACGCAACCAAAATCCATCTCTCCAATCTTCCTATTCCACTTCCCGTCAATACCAAACCTCTTCTCCACTTTATCATCTCAAACAAGCTCAAAGCATCTTCAAACCTCCAACCTGAAAATACCCAGTAACCATTGCAGTTCAAGAAACAACATCCGTCACCTTCATCCTCTCAGTCACTTTACTCACATCATCCATCAACTCACACTTTGCATTCATATCCACAATAGCATTCCCCACATACACATCCTCAGAAAGCCCACTCCGAACCGCATACCCGTGAACCTCCTTCCCTCTCCTCCACACTTTCTCAACCCCACAAGCAGGAAGAACATTAACAAGACTAACTGCATCCACCCTCACACCAAACTCCCCTTCTCCCCACCTCTCAAAAACCTCAACGCACCCTTAACATCCCCCACTCTACACGTACACAATCACAATCGAATTCCACGAAACAACATCCTCAACCCCTATCTGACACATTTCATCAAATACCTTCCGCGCATCCCTCAAAACCCCACTCTTAAAATACATCATCGTAAGCACATTACAAACAAACACATTACACTCCACAAACCCTTTCTTAACCACAACCCCATGAACACAAAATCCCAAAAACCCATCCCCCTAATCTTTAAGTCTGCACATAAATCACTAGGAACAAGGAGCTGATTGAATTGTGAATTACGAGAATCAACAAACTAGAATAGTTCAGAATTTAATTGAGAACAAGTTGAATATAAGAATATGTATGTATATTTGTGTGTGGAGAGAGAGAGCACCAGAGAGAGAACACGAGTGAGAGAGAGAACATGAGAGAGAAAAACAGAGTGGGGACATGAAATTTTAATTGTTTCCTTACACTTATGTATTTTGTCACAAATATTTTAAGATTCTAGTTGGATCACTATAATTTTGTTGTATTTATCTGTCCCAGGAAGACATGACAATGCGTTTCCAACCGCCTCCAAGGCGACCGCCCACCAGAGGAAGTGGACCTGAGACTAATTCTTCAGGGAATTCTTAAGCTAGCTTTTACATCCTCAGTATAAGTTTCTTGTTCTTTTGTTGTTGGATTAATAGTGATGTTAAGGATTCTATGTAATGATGTCTCTGCTAATGTAATTGATGTGCTTGCTTTATTTTGAATTATGTGCTGCACTGTTAATTTCTGGGATGAATATTTTGATCTGTGGACTGTGGATTAGAGAGATCATGGAATTTATAGCAATCTCTAGCCAAAACATGCCCAAACAAATACACGTTTCCAAAGGCATCCAATTTTCCAATTCTGATCTCCCACCAGGCACCAACTTAGTGTCAGTAGTGTACAGCCATAGAGCCACTATCAATACATCAGGCCCAGAAGGCCTGAAACGTGTATACATATGCGTTCATGTGCTATGGCGGATCCACCTTTAAAATTTGGAGGTCGTAGAATTTTGTGAAAAAATCGGTGATGGTACGGTTAAACCTCACTTTTAGACTCTCTAATTCTTCACTTTTTGTAGCATTACGCTCAATTACCGATAATTTGAGATTTTTAAATTGTCTTTAACATTGTGAACTCTGTCATGTTGTATCAGTAGAAAAAGTTCTTAAATTTTATAACATTATCGAATTTGTAGGCAATATATAGGGAAATCTACTTCAGTGAGCAAACCTAGAGAACCAGGATCTCATCCATTAGGTTTTAAAAGATTAGATCGTTCACATTTAAATTGTTGCCTTGACAAAAGTTTTCAACTTGAAACATGATAGAGTTATTAAATGAAAGCAGAGTAGTAGATATACTGAATCAAGAGATTACATGAAATTTAAGATGAAAATTATCTAAACAGGTAGAAATATGAAACTGCAAAAGCTAAATGAAAGTTTAAATAACACCACAAATTACAACAATGTTGGAATAGAAAACCTAAAAGTATTTCAAAAGCAAAAAACTCCTAATGTAGGGAAAAGATACTGCACTACTTAAGAGAACCCTAAACAAACATTGTTTTGTGTAGTTGGTTCCCTTGTTTTACTTTCTGTTTGTCTAATTCACTTCACCGAGCTTCTCTGCATGTAGTCGTCGAAATCTTCCCTGGAATGAAGCAAAAAGCGATACTAGTGATTCGAGCTCACCTTCGTCCATCAATGGAATAGTCGCTGATGATTGATTGTTCCCGTTGCAGTGCCAGGTTGATAATCGGGCACAGGAACATTGTGGATAACTCCTTCTGCAAAGGATTGGTTGATCAGTCTCACCAGGAAGCATTGGAATATTAGGATTATTCTGATTGATAACATGTTGAGTTAACAAGACAAAAAAAAACAAAACAAAGAAAATCAATTAAAGTGTGTAATTAATGGTAGCATATGCGTGATTGTCAAAGAATGGTGATGATTTGCTATGATCAAGACCAAGTACATTAGGAGATGTGCGAGATGGAGCAATGGACAGATTGCAGGGGCCAAAGGGGTTACCATCACTGCCATTACCTTTAGAATCGAAGAAGGTATGTGCTTTCAGTTACGCAAAAAAGGCAACGTGTTTAGTGGATGGGTGTTCGGAAGACCTCAATAAGTGCAGGGAGTACCATAGGCGCCACAGGGTTTGCGAGGGTCACTCAAAGATCCCTGTTCTGATAAGTAAAGGCAGAGAGCAAAGGTACTGCCAGCAATGCAGCAGGTGAGGCTTTCTGAGTATGAATCAAGTCATATCTCTGCTCCGGTGTCAGTTCTTTTATGATATCTTTCATTCTATTTTGTTCAAAACACGTAGATTGTTTCAATTAGTTCTCTACTAATTATAATAACATGTGGATGAATGCTAGAGAGGATATATAGGTTGCACGTTATCTTGCTATAATCTTAAACTTTTCTCTGGAATAGAAGTAATGCCTATAATTATGAAAATACTAACACGAGATGGATCTTCCAAAGAACAAGGCTGCTCGCAACTTTTAACTACAAAAACCAGTAAAACTAATCAAAAATGCCTAAATATGCATCCCTTGTATACTCTAATCAGGTCTTACTTTCTTCATTCGCTCATTTATTTTCTGTTAGTGTTCGGTTCTAACTGTGTTCCCTATTAGCCTAGCAATGAACACCACACTCGACATAATCACTAATAACCGAGTTTTACTTTATCAACTGCTGCAGATTCCATTCTCTTGGGAGTTTGATGATGTGAAGAGAAGTTGCAGAAAACGTCTTGTTTGTCACAACCGCCATCGACGAAAACCTCAACCAGAATCGTTGTACATGAGGTCCAGACTTTATCACCTTCTGCAAATAAAATATTCGCCTCATAGTGAAAAAGAAAATTGGGTTTGAGAGTTATTAAATGAAAGCAGAGTAGTAGATATACTGAATCAAGAGATTACATGAAATTTAAGATGAAAATTATCTAAACAGGTAGAAATATGAAACTGCAAAAGCTAAATGAAAGTTTAAATAACACCACAAATTACAACAATGTTGGAATAGAAAACCTAAAAGTATTTCAAAAGCAAAAAACTCCTAATGTAGGGAAAAGATACTGCACTACTTAAGAGAACCCTAAACAAACATTGTTTTGTGTAGTTGGTTCCCTTGTTTTACTTTCTTGTTTGTCTAATTCACTTTATCGAGTTTTTCTGCATGTAGTCGTCGAAATCTTCCCCTGGCAATGAAGCAAAAAGCGATACTAGGGACTCGAGCTCACCTTCGTCCATCAATGGAATAGTCGCTGATGATTGATTGTTCCCGATTACAGTCTCAGGTTGATAATCCGGTGCAGGAACATTGTGGATAACTCCTTCTGCAACCAGGATTGGTTGATCAGTCTCTCCAGGAAGCATTGGAATATTAGGATTATTCTGATTGATAACATGTTGAGGATTTGCTGCTTGCGAATAATTGCTGTCATCGACAATCCAAGGCTCGTGATCAATGTTGGGAAGTACTCCTTGCTGATCAACAGGTAGTATCTGATTAAATTCTCCCATGGGCATTGAAAAATCAGTATCAATCCAAGGGCCGTGATCGATGTTGGGAACTCCTTGTGCAACTGGTAGTATCTGATTAACTTCACCCCCAGGCATCGAAGAATAAGTATCAATCCGAGGCTCATGATCAAGGTAGGGAACTCCTTCTGCAACAGGTAGTATCTGATCAAATTCACCCATAGGCATTGTAAAATCAATATCATCAATCCAAGACTCGTCATCAATGTTGGGAACTCCTTCTGCAACAGGTAGTATCTGATTAAATTCACCCATAGGCATTGAAAAATCAGCATCGAACCAAGGCTCGTGATCAGTGTTGGGAACTCCTTGTGCAACCGGGACTATCTGATTAACTTCGCCCACATGCATCGGAGAATAAGTATCAATAATGTTGGGAACTCGTTGTGAATCTGTTAGTATCTGATTAACTTCGCCCATAAGCACTGAAGAATCAGTATCATATTGATTAGATGATTCCAGTAGATTAACAGAGTACTCGCTGGCATTATCATCACCTCGCTTAATAATCTCGCATATCGCATAGTCTTGAACTGATTCTGGTAAACCAAGTTTTTTCGAAAATTTATCATCCAGAGTATACTCATACATGCACCACTTATCATCACTCTCACCATTACTACTCACCTTCTTGTCGATTTTGTACGTAAAAGCTCCTCTGCTTCCAAGAACCTCATTACTCTTCTTGTCCTCAATCTTTTTATTACTCTGACCAACCCAAGTGCCACGACCAGCTCTCCTCGAAACACGCTTACCGTTCTTGGACAACTTAGTGAACACGTAAATAGTCTTCTTCTTGCCGGATGATGCTGACTGCCAGAAGAGATCATCTCTCTGAAAACTTCGCATTGCGTCGAGGCTCCGTAAACATCAGCTTGTTTGATGATATGATCGCAGGGGAGTGGTTGTTTTTGGATCATAGGGATGAGATATTGGAGCAAGACTTCGTGTGGTGAAGGCGCAAAGCGAAACCCTACCTTTAGTCCTTCGCAAATGTCACATTCCTCTCTGTCCATCGTGAGTCGGTGACAATTCTCTAATGTTGTTAATGATTCAAAATTATTAATGTTTATATAGTACGTGAGCTGGGTTTATGGGCTGGGTTTAAGAACTTCTATTTGGATTCTTATTTAATTTAATCACAATTTGTTTATTTGTAATAAATCCTAATTATTCCGCTGTTAGTCCTAGTGTCGTTCCTAGTGTTCCTAGTGCCGTTGGGTATAATATCACCTGTGCCAAGTAAACAACTACAAGGAAAGTTGTTTACTTTTCTTAATTTCTCCGACAATAAATTAGGTGTGTTAACTATTATAGACTGACATAATATTAACTATTAAATAAATTATGAATTAATGTTAAAATAAGAAAGAATACATACTTAGACAAAAAAATAAAGAAACACATACTTCAATAAAAAAGAAAAAAAAATACTTATGCAATGAGTCTTAATATCAAATTTTAGATCAACTTTTATTTTATGCTCAATTGATGCTACTTATAAATAATACTTTCTTTTTTTCATATAAAATTAAAAATCTTATAATTTTTTACAAAAACAAAATATAGGGAAAATCTTATTAATTAATGTAAAATTAAATAAAAATTATATGAACGACATTATAATATTAAATTTAGTTACAATTAATTCATTTTATCAGGAAAAGCCTTATTGACAAGTAAATTATTATTCCCAAAACTTAAAAACTCATAAACTAAATTATTGGTATAAATAATTCGATAGTTTTATTTAAATGTATATAACTTTGAAAAGAAATATTTCAAATTGAAACATATAGTATTATTGTTATTTTTATGTGTGTTTATAAAATATAATTATTTTTTAATTAAACGATAAGTTTTATCCTGGTTCAAAAGTATGTGAATCATAATTAATTTAATTTTAAATTATTTTATCCTCAGACCCATTATATGATCAAATTCAACTAATATTTAATTTGATTTTAATTTAGTTTAAACCCAGATAAATATAGACTTTTGTTTAACTCATATGAATAGTACATATTATTTTGTTTAAATTGGTTGAATTTTATTTTGATTTAATTTTATTTTACCGCGGATGGGTTGTATAATTTTTTAGTCCGATGAATAGTTTAAGTTATTTTGTTTTAACCTGGTGCTATTATTTCGATTGACGGAATACAGTCTTTTTTCAATATTCGACACATTTTAAAGTGAATATAAAGTATAATTTTATTATTTATTTTTGATTTTTTATTAAACTTTAAACAACAAATTTTTTATTCGAACAAAAAAAAGTTTTAAAAAACTGTTTACGGATCTATAATTTAAAGGAGTCTTAAAATGTGTGGTCAAGCCCCCCGTCCTCCAATATATATACTAGGGGGACATAATGAGTATAATTTTTTAGCTAAGTAGTCATTATTTTATTTTAAAACCGGAATCCATTGCACCGACTAAATTTAAGAAGTTATATTTAGTTGTTTTAAATTTATATTAATCACGTCCAATAGTATAATTTTGTTTTATTCAGAATAAATAACATATATTATTTTGTTTTATTCCAATGTCATTACACCGATGAACGAACCTGTCTCTATTTAAGTTTTGAGAAAATATCATGAATAACATAAATAAAAAAAACAATCCCGTATATTATATAAACTCAGTATTATATAAACTCAAATGACGGTACCCGACTAACCGACTACCAAAATTTTTATGTTTCGCCATGCCATGCACGAATATTTTACTTTTTATTTAACAATTGTTCATTATTTAAAAAAGTAAAAATTATATTAAATTTTAAACAAACAAAATATTACTGAGTTTACATTTGATTTATTTCGGCTCTATCTTGAGTTTTGTACATTAGATTTTTACGATATAAAGCTCATGCGAATCTCAAGAATTAATGTTTAATTCAGGTGATGGTTTATACATTTGTTCACAAATATGATCTAGAATTTGAAGAAAATAGTATTATGAATTTTGCCATTATTATTATATTCGGTTTAGAATACCTACTTATTTTTTGTTTAAAATCATTGAAAGGGTATGATATTCTATTTATATAAAATACTACTTATTGTTGGTTATAAAATATTCATTATTTTAAATCTAACGGTCATGATCAATTTTTTAAAGATAATAATCCATTAATAAACTGATAGTAAATGGACATAACTATAAAAAAATTCTGGATTAAAATCCATTTCATGCATATCATATAATAAGGACCTATGTTTTACATTATTACATTCTTTTTGTCGGATATACATTATTATCCATGATTCTAAAGATTCCCGATTTTATCGATTATTCTCAGAAAAGGCACGATACCGATTCGATTTTTGAAATCCGATTAATCTTATGTATTTTTTCTTAATCGGTAATATATAATTTTAATTAAACATAAATAATGATAATTATATAATATGAGTAAATGTGTATTAACTTATAAATTACTACTAAATAAGGATATTAAAACTAAATATAATTTAAAATATAAAGTGCCTCTGATTAATCCCAGATCTCCGATAAATTCTAATCGGTATCTCGATCGATATCTTTCGATTCCCGAATTTTATAACATTGATATTATATTAGTTTGCAACAATGTAGTTTAGTGACAATTTTTAAGAGATATTTTGTTAGATATTTTTGAATAAATAATTTTTAATAAAAATAAATTCTTATATATTTTTTCTATTGATAAATATTTTCTTATTAATAATTTTTATATTAATATTTCAGTTTCACTATCTTGAGCTTTTAATCATATTTATATATTAATTTAATAGCCCATATAAATAATATACGTTTTTATTGTTTTTGTTCAAATATTGTGTGGAAGATACTTGAGTTGTTGAGTAGAAGAGATTTACAAATCATATTTTGATATGTTCATATAGACTTCTCTTTCTTTCATTTTCCTGTTTTTAATTATATTTTTAGGGGATTTTTCGTAAATATACTAAAAAAAGAAAAGTTTTGCAAAAATAATTACAGTTTTTAAAAGTATTTGCAAATCTATGTTAATAAACAATTTATATTGCACAAATACGACAACAATACAAGAAGATAAAAAATTAGAAAATTGGACTTCCTCCGTACACTTCGTTCCACAATTTCTTCATCATCAACAATCCGCAACTTTCTTTTTCGTCAACAAACATCATTGATTCTTTCGATTATGTACATATTCATAGAAGACAAACATAAAAATCAATTGACAATTTATCTGTACGTCATCACTGATATCGAAAGTCAAACTATTTCTTCAAATTTATTCAAATCGTAGAAAGGTAACTTCTAATTACTGATTTTATATGAAAATTATAGATATACTTGTTTTGTATTATGAAAGGATTATGAAGTTTATTGTTGAGGTTGAGCAATTGATTATTTAGTTGTATAAGAGGTTTTGATTTTCAATATGATTGAGCTATTAAGTTGAATACATTTGAATAATGTGTAACAAATTTCTTTAATTAGATTATGTTTTTAAGTGTCTAAGCTAAATGATGTTTCATTTTAGCTTCTTTTTTTGTTGCGGTTGATGTGTCTAGGAAAGTAGTTATTCAGTTCTTAAATAAGTTGCATAATTTTAAAAAGAAAGTGTAAAAGTAATTCATTAGTTTATGGTTGCGAAAGGATCATCTAGATGCCCTTGTAATTTACGAGGTTCAGGTTTCAATTTTATTGTTAAAGGATTTGTGAATTCAGTCGTTAGGTTGCACAATTTTGAATAGTTAACTAGAACTATTTTATTGGTTTATGTTTTTAAAAATTACATCGAGAGGTTCTTGCAATTTAGGAAGTTCAGGTTGCAACAATCTTGTCAAAACATTTGTGTACTCAGTCACTAGGTTGCGAACTTTGCAATAATTAACTTAAACTATTGTATTAGTTATGGTTGAGGAAAATCGAGAGCTCCTTGCAGTTTAGGAGGATCGGTTTGCAATGATCTTGTCATTTATCAAAGCATTTGTGCAATCAGTTATAAGTTGTATAACTTTAAAAATATTATTCCAAAATAGGAATTAATTTGTACTTGCAAAAATTACATGGAGATCCATTTTATGAAGTTTAGGTTGCAGTAAAAGTTTTTAAGCATGTAATGTATTTACTGGCTACATTTGATACTTTTTAAAAATAAGTCAAATTGGTGCATTAGTTGATGCTTAAACACCTCATCTAGATGTACTTAATTTAAGGAATTACATGCAGCAATACATGTTGAACAATGTAATGAATTTGTTTATGTCCGAAAAATACATGGTTTATCTCGTTTTTCAATTTATGACTTTGCTAATGCAATTGATTCTAGAAAATGTTCTGTATTAAGTTGCATTTATTTTTAAAAAGCCTAGATGTTATTTTTTTCCTGCATTTTAGCAGTTTGTGATTGCAATTGATATCTTCAACTATGTTATATATGAATTGATAAATTCCTATAAATTATGTCACCTAACATGTTCTTTGGTTGTGTATTTTCATTGTTAGGCATGTTCTCCTTTCACAATTTTTGACGATCTTTAATGGCTATTCTATAAAGAGCTCAAGTAGGAAAAAAAACTTCAAACAAATACCCTTTGTGAATAATATTTAAAAACTCGGTTACGGAACTATCATCTACCATCTTTAATAGTGAAAGGATAACAAATATTGACGTGTTGATATTCAAATTTAATAGGTTATACCATCAAACGTAACAAATGATTAAACGCAACAAATGATATCAGTGATGAAGTAAATACCATAATGACTGGAGATTAAGTGGATTACGCGGACCTAGTTTTCGTAGAAATACTACAAATACCAACTGAAAAATAGTAGAAGAAGATATTATACATCACAAGAAAGACGAGCTGATCATTGACAAACACCATCGAGATTTATCAAAATTTCAGATTTATGAAGCCAAGAAAACACCAATTGGCATAAAATAGTTGTTTCATGTTGTATACACAAATTCAGTTTTGGCTTCATTTTTATTTGAATAAGAAATATGATTAAAAGGTTTATGAAAGCATTTGTACTATACCATCTTGTGATAGTTCTACATATTGAACTCTTTATGCAACCTTATGTACATGATTCAACTCTCAATGCAACCACAAAAGCAACATTGCATATAATGTTTGTGACATTATTTATGCAACCACTTATGTAACTCTCAATGCAACCTCTCCATACACTCTAAGTCTAATAAAAAAGCATGCATGATAAACAACCTAATATGATAGATTTTGATATTAAACATATTATACAACCTTATACACATGATATTCATCCTAGATTGCAACCACATATGAAATTATAAAATATTTAAAATTTAATATGTAAACATATTATGAAACTCAATGTTTAGCATAAAATGTTTGGATTGTAGGGTTTAGGGTTAAATTATAAATTATAAAATCGTTGTACGTTATATTACAGTCTTATAAAAGTTTCTAAAACCCATAGGGAATTATTGAACTCTAAATATTAAAAACTATTAAATTAGGGTCCAAGATTAAATTATAATTTGGTTCTAAATTTGATTTAAGATTCATCTGAAATTGCTCTTGGTCATATTACTTACATCGAAGATTTTGGTGTATTCAATAGTTAGGTTGTGCATTTTCTAAAACTTATTTCAAACTAGTTCACTAGTTACGGTTGCGACAATATCATTGAGAGATTCTATGAGCAACTATGAGCAACTGCATATACAACTCAAATAAATCTCAAATTCAACTAGAAACCTTAACTGCAACTACATTTGTAACTCAAAGGAATCCAAAATTCAACTACTGGTGCAACTCATATAAATACGAAACTATAAACCCATTATTCAACTGCAAATACAACTCAAAGAAATCTCAACTAGTACCTCAAGTACATTTGCAACTCAAAGAAACCTCAAATGCAACACATTTAATATTATGTTGTTATAAAAAGCAACATACAATATTGTTTGTAACTTTTATGAAACTACTTATGCAATCCTAAATATAACATGTTTAATGCAACCTTATATACACATGTTTGAAACCTAGAATTCAACAACATATGCAACTATAAAAATTACAAGATTATTAATATCTAATATAACCATTATGTAACTCTAAATGTAATCTCACCATAACTGTAAATTAACCTTATAGAAATAATTTAAACCTAGATTTCAACCACCTATGCAACTTTAAAAATTAAAAATTTATCTAATACATAAATTATGTAACTTTAGATATAACCGCAAATGTTACAGTCTTACTCAAGTTTCTAAAACCCAATTATGGAATTGGTGAACCTCTAAACAATTACTCAAATGTTATTGTGATCAGTGTTGAGATACTTGGGGTATGTATGATCAGACATAAAAATAACATTGATGAAAAAAAACATAACTTAAAGATGCTAACTAATTGCTCTGACGAGGCCATTGGTTATGATTTTGATGATGATCATTATCATAGGTACTTTAACTAATCCCTATTTGTGTGCTTACTTATCAGTTACCGCAATGCATATCATTTTATTGTTTTAATACTTGGAACAATCAACTACTAATTATGGTTTTACCTATTTGACACTCTTGTTCGTGGGAGATTACTGTATCAGAATCTAAAACGTGACCCTCTTCTAAGGAATCTTTTACATAGCATAACTTGTTATTGTGATCAGTGTTGAGATACTTGGCATAAACTGAAGTATCTCTTATCCAAAGGTTAACTTAAAGATGAAGGTTGTATTTGCAACCATACCTACAACTGCTAGCAACCATATATGCAACCACAAATGCAAATTTGAAAAAATATGTTGAAAATTACATTTAGTTGCAAAATAAGTTGCAAGTGTTTGCAAATGACGAAAAATAAGTGTGCCTGCAGGGCCAATACTAATATCACAAAAGTAACCATGAAATTAACTAAAATCAGAGCAAAAATCGCCTGAACGCAACCAAAATCCATCCTCTCCAATCTTCCTATTCCACTTCCCGTCAATACCAAACCTCTTCTCCACTTTTATCATCTCAAACAAGCTCAAAGCATCTTCAAACCTCCCAACCTGAAAATACCCAGTAACCATTGCAGTTCAAGAAACAACATCCGTCACCTTCATCCTCTCAGTCACTTTACTCACATCATCCATCAACTCACACTTTGCATTCATATCCACAATAGCATTCCCCACATACACATCCTCAGAAAGCCCACTCCGAACCGCATACCCGTGAACCTCCTTCCCTCTCCTCCACACTTTCTCAACCCCACAAGCAGGAAGAACATTAACAAGACTAACTGCATCCACCCTCACACCAAACTCCCCCTTCTCCCCACCTCTCAAACAACCTCAACGCACCCTTAACATCCCCCACTCTACACGTACACAATCACAATCGAATTCCACGAAACAACATCCTCAACCCCTATCTGACACATTTCATCAAATACCTTCCGCGCATCCCTCAAAACCCCACTCTTAAAATACATCATCGTAAGCACATTACAAACAAACACATTACACTCCACAAACCCTTTCTTAACCACAACCCCATGAACACAAAATCCCAAAAACCCATCCCCCTAATCTTTAAGTCTGCACATAAATCACTAGGAACAAGGTTGAGCTGATTGAATTGTGAATTACGAGAATCAACAAACTTGAATAGTTCAGAATTTAATTGAGAACAAGTTGAATATAAGAATATGTATGTATATTTGTGTGTGTGGAGAGAGAGAGCACCAGAGAGAGAACACGAGTGAGAGAGAGAACATGAGAGAGAAAAACAGAGTGGGGACATGATCATTATAGTTGCCGCTGTAACATAGTGTTTTGCAAGTATTCTTTGCATGAAGTTGTAAGAGCTATTTTCTTCAAGTGTTTTGGTTATGAAACTAGTACTAAACCAGACGCTGCTGTTGCAACTCCAGATGTGAAAGAAGGAGATCCACCACAGCCTTCTTCAACAACTTAACCTGTTCCTCAACCCTGTCCATCATCTTCTCCACAACCAACTGTAAGTTCTGTTAATCTCTTCCATTTACTTGAATATATACACAGATTAAGATGAAGGAATTTTGGATATGTGTGAAATATATTTTGATAGCATATGAGGTTTAATTGTCACAAATTGACCTTCTCCCAAACAAAACAAAAATATGGTTATAGAAGTCGGTTAATGTGTGCTAACCTCCTCAATCCGGGGATGGAACCAGGGGAGGCTAAAACTCGACTAACCTCGTAAATAAATTGAATTATTTTTTTTAATCTCGACTGTCTTGAAATTTTAATTGTTTCCTTACACTTATGTATTTTGTCACAAATATTTTAAGATTCTAGTTGGATCACTATAATTTTGTTGTATTTATCTGTCCCAGGAAGACATGACAATGCGTTATCAACCGCCTCCAAGGCGACCGCCCACCAGAGGAAGTGGACCTGAGACTAATTCTTCAGGGAATTCTTAAGCTAGCTTTTACATCCTCAGTATAAGTTTCTTGTTCTTTTGTTGTTGGATTAATAGTGATGTTAAGGATTCTATGTAATGATGTCTCTGCTAATGTAATTGATGTGCTTGCTTTATTTTGAATTATGTGCTGCACTGTTAATTTCTGGGATGAATATTTTGATCTGTGGACTGTGGATTAGAGAGATCATGGAATTTATAGCAATCTCTAGGCAAAACATGCCCAAACAAATACACGTTTCCAAAGGCATCCAATTTTCCAATTCTGATCTCCCACCAGGCACCAACTTAGTGTCAGTAGTGTACAGCCATAGAGCCACTATCAATACATCAGGCCCAGAAGGCCTGAAACGTGTATACATATGCGTTCATGTGCTATGGCGGATCCACCTTTAAAATTTGGAGGTCGTAAAATTTTGTGAAAAAATCGGTGATGGTACGGTTAAACCTCACTTTTAGACTCTCTAATTCTTCACTTTTTGTAGCATTACGCTCAATTACCGATAATTTGAGATTTTTAAATTGTCTTTAACATTGTGAACTCTGTCATGTTGTATCAGTAGAAAAAGTTCTTAAATTTATATAACATTATCGAATTTGTAGGCAATATATAGGGAAATCTACTTCAGTGAGCAAACCTAGAGAACCAGGATCTCATCCATTAGGTTTTAAAAGATTAGATCGTTCACATTTAAATTGTTGCCTTGACAAAAGTTTTCAACTTGAAACATGATAGAGTTATTAAATGAAAGCAGAGTAGTAGATATACTGAATCAAGAGATTACATGAAATTTAAGATGAAAATTATCTAAACAGGTAGAAATATGAAATTGCAAAAGCTAAATGAAAGTTTAAATAACACCACAAATTACAACAATGTTGGAATAGAAAACCTAAAAGTATTTCAAAAGCAAAAAACTCCTAATGTAGGGAAAAGATACTGCACTACTTAAGAGAACCCTAAACAAACATTGTTTTGTGTAGTTGGTTCCCTTGTTTTACTTTCTTGTTTGTCTAATTCACTTTATCGAGTTTTTCTGCATGTAGTCGTCGAAATCTTCCCCTGGCAATGAAGCAAAAAGCGATACTAGGGACTCGAGCTCACCTTCGTCCATCAATGGAATAGTCGCTGATGATTGATTGTTCCCGATTACAGTCTCAGGTTGATAATCCGGTGCAGGAACATTGTGGATAACTCCTTCTGCAACCAGGATTGGTTGATCAGTCTCTCCAGGAAGCATTGGAATATTAGGATTATTCTGATTGATAACATGTTGAGTTAACAAGACAAAAAAAAACAAAACAAAGAAAATCAATTAAAGTGTGTAATTTATGGTAGCATATGCGTGATTGTCAAAGAATGGTGATGATTTGCTATGATCAAGACCAAGTACATTAGGAGATGTGCGAGATGGAGCAATGGACAGATTGCAGGGGCCAAAGGGGTTACCATCACTGCCATTACCTTTAGAATCGAAGAAGGTATGTGCTTTCAGTTACGCAAAAAAGGCAACGTGTTTAGTGGATGGGTGTTCGGAAGACCTCAATAAGTGCAGGGAGTACCATAGGCGCCACAGGGTTTGCGAGGGTCACTCAAAGATCCCTGTTCTGATAAGTAAAGGCAGAGAGCAAAGGTACTGCCAGCAATGCAGCAGGTGAGGCTTTCTGAGTATGAATCAAGTCATATCTCTGCTCCGGTGTCAGTTCTTTTATGATATCTTTCATTCTATTTTGTTCAAAACACGTAGATTGTTTCAATTAGTTCTCTACTAATTATAATAACATGTGGATGAATGCTAGAGAGGATATATAGGTTGCACGTTATCTTGCTATAATCTTAAACTTTTCTCTGGAATAGAAGTAATGCCTATAATTATGAAAATACTAACACGAGATGGATCTTCCAAAGAACAAGGCTGCTCGCAACTTTTAACTACAAAAACCAGTAAAACTAATCAAAAATGCCTAAATATGCATCCCTTGTATACTCTAATCAGGTCTTACTTTCTTCATTCGCTCATTTATTTTCTGTTAGTGTTCGGTTCTAACTGTGTTCCCTATTAGCCTAGCAATGAACACCACACTCGACATAATCACTAATAACCGAGTTTTACTTTATCAACTGCTGCAGATTCCATTCTCTTGGGAGTTTGATGATGTGAAGAGAAGTTGCAGAAAACGTCTTGTTTGTCACAACCGCCATCGACGAAAACCTCAACCAGAATCGTTGTACATGAGGTCCAGACTTTATCACCTTCTGCAAATAAAATATTCGCCTCATAGTGAAAAAGAAAATTGGGTTTGAGAGTTATTAAATGAAAGCAGAGTAGTAGATATACTGAATCAAGAGATTACATGAAATTTAAGATGAAAATTATCTAAACAGGTAGAAATATGAAACTGCAAAAGCTAAATGAAAGTTTAAATAACACTACAAATTACAACAATGTTGGAATAGAAAACCTAAAAGTATTTCAAAAGCAAAAAACTCCTAATGTAGGGAAAAGATACTGCACTACTTAAGAGAACCCTAAACAAACATTGTTTTGTGTAGTTGGTTCCCTTGTTTTACTTTCTTGTTTGTCTAATTCACTTTATCGAGTTTTTCTGCATGTAGTCGTCGAAATCTTCCCCTGGCAATGAAGCAAAAAGCGATACTAGGGACTCGAGCTCACCTTCGTCCATCAATGGAATAGTCGCTGATGATTGATTGTTCCCGATTACAGTCTCAGGTTGATAATCCGGTGCAGGAACATTGTGGATAACTCCTTCTGCAACCAGGATTGGTTGATCAGTCTCTCCAGGAAGCATTGGAATATTAGGATTATTCTGATTGATAACATGTTGAGGATTTGCTGCTTGCGAATAATTGCTGTCATCGACAATCCAAGGCTCGTGATCAATGTTGGGAAGTACTCCTTGCTGATCAACAGGTAGTATCTGATTAAATTCTCCCATGGGCATTGAAAAATCAGTATCAATCCAAGGGCCGTGATCGATGTTGGGAACTCCTTGTGCAACTGGTAGTATCTGATTAACTTCACCCCCAGGCATCGAAGAATAAGTATCAATCCAAGGCTCATGATCAAGGTAGGGAACTCCTTCTGCAACAGATAGTATCTGATCAAATTCACCCATAGGCATTGTAAAATCAATATCATCAATCCAAGACTCGTCATCAATGTTGGGAACTCCTTCTGCAACAGGTAGTATCTGATTAAATTCACCCATAGGCATTGAAAAATCAGCATCGAACCAAGGATCGTGATCAGTGTTGGGAACTCCTTGTGCAACCGGGACTATCTGATTAACTTCGCCCACATGCATCGGAGAATAAGTATCAATAATGTGGGGAACTCGTTGTGAATCTGTTAGTATCTGATTAACTTCGCCCATAAGCACTGAAGAATCAGTATCATATTGATTAGATGATTCCAGTAGATTAACAGAGTACTCGCTGGCATTATCATCACCTCGCTTAATAATCTCGCATATCGCATAGTCTTGAACTGATTCTGGTAAACCAAGTTTTTTCGAAAATTTATCATCCAGAGTATACTCATACATGCACCACTTATCATCACTCTCACCATTACTACTCACCTTCTTGTCGATTTTGTACGTAAAAGCTCCTCTGCTTCCAAGAACCTCATTACTCTTCTTGTCCTCAATCTTTTTATTACTCTGACCAACCCAAGTGCCACGACCAGCTCTCCTCGAAACACGCTTACCGTTCTTGGACAACTTAGTGAACACGTAAATAGTCTTCTTCTTGCCGGATGATGCTGACTGCCAGAAGAGATCATCATCTCTGAAAACTTCGCATTGCGTCGAGGCTCCGTAAACATCAGCTTGTTTGATGATATGATCGCAGGGGAGTGGTTGTTTTTGGATCATAGGGATGAGATATTGGAGCAAGACTTCGTGTGGTGAAGGCGCAAAGCGAAACCCTACCTTTAGTCCTTCGCAAATGTCACATTCCTCTCTGTCCATCGTGAGTCGGTGACAATTCTCTAATGTTGTTAATGATTCAAAATTATTAATGTTTATATAGTAAGTGAGCTGGGTTTATGGGCTGGGTTTAAGAACTTCTATTTGGATTCTTATTTAATTTAATCACAATTTGTTTATTTGTAATAAATCCTAATTATTCCGCTGTTAGTCCTAGTGTCGTTCCTAGTGCCGTTGGGTATAATATCACCTGTGCCAAGTAAACAACTATTGTTTACTTTTCTTAATTTCTCCGACAATAAATTAGGTGTGTTAACTATTATAGACTGACATTAATATTAATTATTAAATAAATTATGAATTAATGTTAAAATAAGAAAGAATACATACTTAGACAAAAAAATAAAGAAACACATACTTCAATAAAAAAAGAAAAAAAAATACTTATGCAATGAGTCTTAATATCAAATTTTAGATCAACTTTTATTTTATGCTCAATTGATGCTACTTATAAATAATACTTTCTTTTTTTCATATAAAATTAAAAATCTTATAATTTTTTACAAAAACAAAATATAGGGAAAATCTTATTAATTAATGTAAAATTAAATAAAAATTATATGAACGACATCTTATAATATTAAATTTAGTTACAATTAATTCATTTTATCAGGAAAAGCCTTATTGACAAGTAAATTATTATTCCCAAAACTTAAAAACTCATAAACTAAATTATTGGTATAAATAATTCGATAGTTTTATTTAAATGTATATAACTTTGAAAAGAAATATTTCAAATTGAAACATATAGTATTATTGTTATTTTTATGTGTGTTTATAAAATATAATTATTTTTTAATTAAACGATAAGTTTTATCCTGGTTCAAAAGTATGTGAATCATAATTAATTTAATTTTAAATTATTTTATCCTCAGACCCATTATATGATCAAATTCAATTAATAATATTTAATTTGATTTTAATTTAGTTTAAACCCAGATAAATATAGACTTTTGTTTAACTCATATGAATAGTACATATTATTTTGTTTAAATTGGTTGAATTTTATTTTGATTTTAATTTTATTTTACCGCGGATGGGTTGTATAATTTTTTAGTCCGATGAATAGTTTAAGTTATTTTGTTTTAACCTGGTGCTATTATTTCGATTGACGGAATACAGTCTTTTTTCAATATTCGACACACATTTTAAAGTGAATATAAAGTATAATTTTATTATTTATTTTTGATTTTTTTATTAAACTTTAAACAACAAATTTTTATTCGGAACAAAAAAAAGTTTTAAAAACTGTTTACGGATCTATAATTTAAAGGAGTCTTAAAATGTGTGTCAAGCCCCGGTCCTCCAATATATATTACTAGGGGGACATAATGAGTATAATTTTTTAGCTAAGTAGTCATTATTTTATTTTAAACCGAAATCCATTGCACCGACTAAATTTAAGAAGTTATATTTAGTTTGTTTTAAATTTATATTAATCACGTCCAATAGTATAATTTTGTTTTATTCAGAATAAATAACATATATTATTTTGTTTTATTCCAATGTCATTACACCGATGAACGAACTGTCTCTATTTAAGTTTTGAGAAAATATCATGAATAACATAAATAAAAAAAACAATCCCGTATATTATATAAACTCAAGTATTATATAAACTCAAATACGGTACCGACTAACCGACTACCAAATTTTTAATGTTTCGCCATGCAATGCACGAATATTTTACTTTTTATTTAACAATTGTTCATTAATTTAAAAAAGTAAAAAATTATATTAAATTTTAAACAAACAAAAATATTACTGAGTTTCATTTGATTTTATTTCGGCTCTATCTTGAGTTTTGTACATTAGATTTTTACGATATACAGCTCATGCGAATCTCAAGAATTAATGTTTAATTCAGTGATGGTTTATAAATTTTGTTCAACAAATATGATCTAGAATTTGAAGAAAATAGTAATTATGAATTTTGCATTATTATTATATTCGGTTTAGAATACCTACTTATTTTTTGTTTAAATCATTGAAAGGGTAGGATATTCTATTTAATATAAAATACCTACTTATTGTTGGTTATAAAATATTCATTTATTTTAAATCTAACGGTCATGATCAATTTTTTTAAAGATATAACAATCCATAATAAACTGATAGTAAATGGACAATAACTATAAAAAATCTGGATAAAATCCATTTCATGCATATCATATAATAAGGACCTATGTTTTACATTATTATACATTCTTTTTGTCGGATATACATTATTATCCATGATTCTAAAGATTCCCGATTTTATCGATTAATTCTCGAAAAGGCACGATACCGATTCGATTTTTGAAATCCGATTAATCTTTATGTATTTTTCTTAATCGGTAATATATAATTTTAATTAAACATAAATAATGATAATTATATAATATGATAAATGTGTATTAACTTATAAATTACTACTAAAATAAGGATATTAAAACTAAATATAATTTAAAATATAAAGTGCATCTGATTAATCCCAGATCTCCGATAAATTCTAATCGGTATCTCGATCGATATCTTTCGATTCCCGAATTTTATAACATTGATATTATATTAGTTTTGCAACAATGTAGTTTAGTGACAATTTTTAAGAGATATTTTGTTAGATATTTTTGAATAAATAATTTTTAATAAAAATAAATTTCTTATATATTTTTTTCTATTGATAAATATTTTCTTATTAATAATTTTTATATTAATATTTCAGTTTCATATCTTGAGCTTTTAATCATATTTATATATTAATTTAATAGCCCATATAAATAATATACATTTTTATTGTTTTTGTTCAAATATTGTGTGGAAGATACTTGAGTTGTTGAGTAGAAGAGATTTACAAATCATATTTTGATATGTTCATATAGACTTCTCTTTCTTTCATTTTCCTGTTTTTAATTATATTTTTAGGGGATTTTTCGTAAATATACTAAAAAAAGAAAAGTTTTGCAAAAATAATTACAGTTTTTAAAAGTATTTGCAAATCTACGTTAATAAACAATTTATATTGCACAAATACGACAACAATACAAGAAGATAAAAAATTAGAAAATTGGACTTCCTCCGTACACTTCGTTCCACAATTTCTTCATCATCAACAATCCGCAACTTTCTTTTTCGTCAACAAACATCATTGATTCTTTCGATTATGTACATATTCATAGAAGACAAACATAAAAATCAATTGACAATTTATCTGTACGTCATCACTGATATCGAAAGTCAAACTATTTCTTCAAATTTATTCAAATCGTAGAAAGGTAACTTCTAATTACTGATTTTATATGAAAATTATAGATATACTTGTTTTGTATTATGAAAGGATTATGAAGTTTATTGTTGAGTTTGAGCAATTGATTATTTTAGTTGTATAAGAGGTTTTTGATTTTCAATATGATTGAGCTATTAAGTTGAATACATTTGAATAATGTGTAACAAATTTCTTTAATTAGATTATGTTTTTAAGTGTCTAAGCTAAATGATGTTTCATTTTAGCTTCTTTTTTTGTTGCGGTTGATGTGTCTAGGAAAGTAGTTATTCAGTTCTTAAATAAGTTGCATAATTTTAAAAAGAAAGTGTAAAAGTAATTCATTAGTTTATGGTTGCGAAAGGATAATCTAGATGCCCTTGTAATTTACGAGGTTCAGGTTTCAATTTTATTGTTAAAGGATTTGTGAATTCAGTCGTTAGGTTGCACAATTTTGAATAGTTAACTAGAACTATTTTATTGGTTTATGTTTTTAAAAATTACATCGAGAGGTTCTTGCAATTTAGGAAGTTCAGGTTGCAACAATCTTGTCAAAACATTTGTGTACTCAGTCACTAGGTTGCGAACTTTGCAATAATTAACTTAAACTATTGTATTAGTTATGGTTGAGGAAAATCGAGAGCTCCTTGCAGTTTAGGAGGATCGGTTTGCAATGATCTTGTCATTTATCAAAGCATTTGTGCAATCAGTTATAAGTTGTATAACTTTAAAAATATTATTCCAAAATAGGAATTAATTTGTACTTGCAAAAATTACATGGAGATCCATTTTATGAAGTTTAGGTTGCAGTAAAAGTTTTTAAGCATGTAATGTATTTACTGGCTACATTTTGATACTTTTTAAAAATAAGTCAAATTGGTGCATTAGTTGATGCTTAAAACACCTCATCTAGATGTACTTTAATTTAAGGAATTACATGCAGCAATACATGTTGAACAATGTAATGAGTTTGTTTATGTCCGAAAAATACATGGTTTATCTCGTTTTTCAATTTATGACTTTGCTAATGCAATTGATTCTAGAAAAATGTTCTGTATTAAGTTGCATTTATTTTTAAAAAGCCTAGATGTTATTTTTTTCCTGCATTTTAGCAGTTTGTGATTGCAATTGATATCTTCAACTATGTTATATATGAATTGATAAATTCCTATAAATTATGTCACCTAACATGTTCTTTGGTTGTATAATTTTCATTGTTAGGCATGTTCTCCTTTCACAATTTTTGACGATCTTTAATGGCTATTCTATAAAGAGCTCAAGTAGGGAAAAAAACTTCAACAAATACCCTTTGTGAATAATATTTAAAAACTCGGTTACGGAACTATCATCTACCATCTTTAATAGTGAAAGGATAACAAATATTGACGTGTTGATATTCAAATTTAATAGGTTATACCATCAAACGTAACAAATGATCAAACGCAACAAATGATATCAGTGATGAAGTAAATACCATAATGACTGGAGATTAAGTGGATTACGCGGACCTAGTTTTCGTAGAAATACTACAAATACCAACTGAAAAACAGTAGAAGAAGATATTATACATCACAAGAAAGACGAGGTGATCATTGACAAACACCATCGAGATTTATCAAAATTTCAGATTTATGAAGCCAAGGAAACACCAATTGGCATAAAATAGTTGTTTCATGTTGTATAACACAAATTCAGTTTTGGCTTCATTTTTATTTGAATAAGAAATATGATTAAAAGGTTTATGAAAGCATTTGTACTATACCATCTTGTGATAGTTCTACATATTGAACTCTTTATGCAACCTTATGTACATGATTCAACTCTCAATGCAACCACAAAAGCAACATTGCATATAATGTTTGTGACATTATTTATGCAACCACTTATGTAACTCTCAATACAACCTCTCCATACACTCTAAGTCTAATAAAAAAGCATGCATGATAAACAACCTAATATGATAGATTTTGATATTAAACATATTAAAAAACTATTAAATTAGGGTCCAAGATTAAATTATAATTTGGTTCTAAATTTGATTTAAGATTCATCTGAAATTGCTCTTGGTCATATTACTTACATCGAAGATTTTGGTGTATTCAATAGTTAGGTTGTGCATTTTCTAAAACTTATTTCAAACTGGTTCACTAGTTTACAGTTGCGACAATATCATTGAGAGATCCTATGAGCAACTACGAGCAACTGCATATACAACTCAAATAAATCTCAAATTCAACTAGAAACCTTAACTGCAACTACATTTGTAACTCAAAGAAATCCAAAATTCAACTACTGGTACAACTCATATAAATACGAAACTATAAACCCATTATTCAACTGCAAATACAACTCAAAGAAATCTCAACTAGTACCTCAAGTACATTTGCAACTCAAAGAAACCTCAAATGCAACACATTTAATATTATGTTGTTATAAAAAGCAACATACAATATTGTTTGTAACTTTTTATGAAACTACTTATGCAATCCTAAATATAACATGTTTAATGCAACCTTATATACACATGTTTGAAACCTAGAATTCAACAACATATGCAACTATAAAAATTACAAGATTATTAATATCTAATATAACCATTATGTAACTCTAAATGTAATCTCACCATAACTGTAAATTAACCTTATAGAAATAATTTAAACCTAGATTTCAACCACCTATGCAACTTTAAAAATTAAAAATTTATCTAATACATAAATTATGTAACTTTAGATGTAACCGCAAATGTTACAGTCTTACTCAAGTTTCTAAAACCCAATTATGGAATTGGTGAACCTCTAAATAATTACTCAAATGTTATTGTGATCAGTGTTGAGATACTTGGGGTATGTATGATCAGACATAAAAATAGCATTGATGAAAAAAACATAACTTAAAGATGCTAACTAATTGCTCTGACGAGGCCATTGGTTATGATTTTGATGATGATCATTATCATAGGTACTTTAACTAATCCCTATTTGTGTGCTTACTTATCAGTTACCGCAGTGCATATCATTTTATTGTTTTAATACTTGGAACAATCAACTACTAATTATGGTTTTACCTATTTGACACTCTTGTTCGTGGGAGATTACTGTATCAGAATCTAAAACGTGACCCTCTTCTAAGGAATATTTTACATAGCATAACTTGTTATTGTGATCAGTGTTGAGATACTTGGCATAAACTGAAGTATCTCTTATCCAAAGGTTAACTTAAAGATGAAGGTTGTATTTGCAACCATACCTACAACTGCTAGCAACCATATATGCAACCACAAATGCAAATTTGAAAAAATATGTTGAAAATTACATTTAGTTGCAAAATAAGTTGCAAGTGTTTGCAAATGACGAAAAATAAGTGTGCCTGCAGGGCCAATACTAATATCACAAAAGTAACCATGAAATTAACTAAAATCAGAGCAAAAATCGCCTGAACGCAACCAAAATCCATCCTCTCCAATCTTCCTATTCCACTTCCCGTCAATACCAAACCTCTTCTCCACTTTTATCATCTCAAAAAAGCTCAAAGCATCTTCAAACCTCCCAACCTGAAAATACCTAGTAACCATTGCAGTTCAAGAAACAACATCCGTCACCTTCATCCTCTCAGTCACTTTACTCACATCATCCATCAACTCACACTTTGCATTCATATCCACAATAGCATTCCCCACATACACATCCTCAGAAAGCCCACTCCGAACCGCATACCCGTGAACCTCCTTCCCTCTCCTCCACACTTTCTCAACCCCACAAGCAGGAAGAACATTAACAAGACTAACTGCATCCACCCTCACACCAAACTCCCCCTTCTCCCCACCTCTCAAACAACCTCAACGCACCCTTAACATCCCCCACTCTACACGTACACAATCACAATCGAATTCCACGAAACAATATCCTCAACCCCCTATCTGACACATTTCATCAAATATCTTCCGCGCATCCCTCAAAACCCCACTCTTAAAATACATCATCGTAAGCACATTACAAACAAACACATTACACTCCACAAACCCTTTCTTAACCACAACCCCATGAACACAAAATCCCAAAAACCTATCCCCCTAATCTTTAAGTCTGCACATAAATCACTAGGAACAAGCACTACAAGAAAAAAGTCCATAGACATCGCTTTTTGGATGATGTCTATGCTGTTTCCCAACCGATGTTGATGTCGGTGATGTCTATTCTAGACATCGGTGAATACCCGATGTCTATACTCGATTAGACATCGATTTTAGTTAAAAAACAGATGTCTATGTGTTGATTATTTACATAAAATGCTATAAGTAAATTATTTAATAACTAAATTACACCTAATTAAACATGTTAAACATATCATGAGCTATGTTTTTTGTCACAAAAACATCGATTTTAGTGAAAAATACTGATGTCTATGTGATGATTTTTTACAAAAAATGCTATAACAAAATTATTTAATAACTAAATTACACCTATTAAAACATATTAAACATATATTGAGCTATGTTTTTTGTCACAAAAACATCGATAATTTTGACAAAGGTGATGTAAAATGACATATTAAACATCTCTTTCTTTAATGAAAGGTGATGTCTAATTTAGCGTATAGACATCAGTGTTTTCTAGAATGAAGTGATGTCTATGTATCATTTAGACTTGAACATGTTAGTCTTTAACATCAGTTGTTTGTCTGAAACTGATGTACATTGTATTTTTTGACATCAGTTTTGTTTGGTTAAAAGTGATGTTTATAATGTTACTTGACATCAGTTTAATCTTAAACAAAGTGATTTCTATATTTCATTTAAACTTGAACTTGGATTTCTTTGACATCAGTTTTTTACCTTAAAGTGATGTACATTATCTTTTTTGACATCAGCTTTTCTTAATTGAAAGTGATGTGTAAGAAGTTTATAGACCAAATTGTGTAAAGTTTTACATCACTAATTGTGTAATTGTTGTCTGAGAACGTCGACCAAAATAGTAAAACATATGATCTGAAATCTAAACTATTACATTCTCCAGAAACCAACTAAAGACATTCAGTCTAATGAAAATTGTTGAGTATGACAACACAACTGATACAAACAACTATGTACAGCCAATTCCTTTTAGCAATATTAACTACTATAAGCAGTTTAGAATAAGGAAATTTTGAATTACCCCTATGGAATCACTCATTGATTTCATTGAACATGTAGAAGCAGAACATGCAGAAGCAGAACAGGGTTGCACTGCAACTTTTTCAAGGAGCAGAGGATCTAGGAGGTGGTTGTGGGCTTTTGGATGACGAACGACATACATTGAGCTTGCCTAATGTTATCAAAAGTCAGGCACCGGATGTAAGCACTAGGATATGCCTTCTTGCATTCCGCGATTTCATGGAGGACTTGAGATGCGTCCGTGCAACCAAACATGGGAAGCTTCCACATTGTCCAGTACCTCCCATCGTAGTAGTTAGGAATTCTGCTATTCTCGCGATAAACATACCCCAGTTGTAGACAAAAATGTTCGGAACAAGAGATCAGTATTTCAACCCCTGCTTAACAAAAAACTTCAGACCACAGAGTATTGCTTCAAGCCATTGATTTATATAATAATTTTGTGCATGCAAGAGAGAAAAGAAACAGAAAGTTCATCTCCAGAGATGGCAATTTCAAGATTGAACAAAATTATTCATCAGTGCCACAATTTGGAATGCATTTATAGAAAATTTGATAACATCGGACACACATTGAATATTTTCTATATAAAAGATATGCAGTTTCTACCATTGGAGTCCAATTTCTATCACTATCAACTATCAAGAAACAATACACCTGCTAAACTGAAAGTTTACAACATAATTTAAATTATGATAAAGAGTGGATGCAAATAGCAAATTCTTGTTATCAATCGGATTCCAAGTCTGTTTACACACAAACGAGAGCCAACTATAAGCAGTACAAAAGGTGGTAATATAAGCAGCTTAAAAAAAATTAAAAACAAAAATAGAAGTTCCGATCAAAGTACCTTCATACAGTGAGTTTTAGATCCATTCGAATCAGCTTTGGCGGGCTAGGTTTTAAGCCAACATAGGTGGATCCAGCCACCGGAGCCGAAAAGCTTGCAGCAGGCATAATTGATTTATTACCAAACTGACCTACAACACAACTGGAAACACAAAACTAGAGACTAGCACAAGATAAATAGATTAATAGATTTTTCAGATTATGTAGAGTGTGAAGATACGACTGAATAATCGTTTTTGGGTTTTGATATCATCAATTCATAATTTTCTCAGATTGGAAGGGCTGGGCTCGTCAAATGGATTTTGTGTTCCATGCTCAAAGTAGCTAAGATAAATTCACGTAACTTCCGGTAAGTAGCAAGTGCTACGTTACGCTAGTGAGCAGAAATCAAGGGCAACAGAAAACTATTAGGAAAAAAAGAAAAAAAAATATTGTTCTAAGGAAAAGTAAGAAAAATTCCAATGCTAACTAAAAATATTACTGCAAAACATAGACAAGATTATACACACCTGGACAAAGCTATACAGGCCCGGGATGGACATAGCATCTGCTCCGAGCAACTTTAGTCCAAAGTCAACATGAGGCTGCATGATTGGAAATTCAAGACAGTGCGAGAGAGATACGATAAGAAGCTTGTTTAAACATTTGTGAAGTCATTTACAATGACAAAGAAGAAGTGACATTAATATGTAGCATCTTTTCACTACATTCTTGTTTGATAAATTATGTATTTGGGAAAGTGCATCGTCAGATTCCTTCAAGAATGAGAGAATAACAAACACTAATGCAAGAACTTGCTATGAAGAAAAAGTTAAATACTAGTAGAAAGATTCTAAAAAGGATTATACCCGTAGATAGCGTAAAAAGACTTTTTCATGTTGACATATAATTAAGCATAACGGTAAAATAAATATATTGTACAATACACCTCACCTTCTCCATAAGAGACACTAATATTTTTGCAAAATAAGGGAATGATGGAACCAGTGGCTTCAGGGTGATACGTGGAGAAGCAAATACCTGCAAGTTAACCACCTGAAACACTCTCAGGAATTAGAATTCACAATAATATGGGGAAGAAATGTGTGTGTGTGTGTGTATGAGAGAGAGAGAGAGATCATGTAAGTCAAAAGCAATACCATTTAATATGTGTGTGTGGGTGTACTCTTGTGCTCTTCCCAGCTGGTAGTGGGATCTAAAAGAAATGAATTAAGACTACCTGAACAGTGGCTTTCAATCCAAATGCCTTGGCTGCTACAAGGATGTTAGGGTTCCCTGCCCGCTTCAGTGTTGGTTCCATAATCAATTCCTTCTCCTCAGTGCTATAAACTTTCATCCCTGGCATGGAATGGCTTTAATTAAAGTGCATGATAGAAACTTAAATATATTATGTATCAAGGAGTTAAAGGGTGGAAAAGATGAAAGTCATTATGTATGCAGGACTGGGTGAACTGCTCATAGACAGACAGGAAGCAGTAACTAGGCCGCTCTCATAAGAGTTTTTAGAACCGTAAAAAGTTATTTCAATGAATGCATGAGTATTTGGTAGATCGTAATTAGTAATTAGCACATAAAACTCACGTAATTAGTATTTTTCAAGAAACTCATGAAAACGATATTCTGAGTTTCTTTTTTATCGTCTTCAAACTGCTGTGCTACTAAAGCATTTCTCTTGAGACATTTAGTGGTAAGGTATCAGAATCAACAAGTCCCTAACTAGAAAGAATCATATCAGCAAATCAATCAGTGGTAACATATTTCATATTGTGACTCAAACAGGTTACACTATTTCATGTACTCGGTCTTTCTTTAACAAAAGAAAACATACCTAAAGAGAACCCGTTCTTCGATGATTATGTGAGTGCAGCGTCAACAATCTGTTTGAGACGTATTAGCTTAGACCCTCGCATGACAGCATTGCAATTTATCAGTACCTTTGGTTTACAATCACTTATTCTTTGGGCAACAGATTCAGCAGAGAATCCAGCAAAAACAACCTGGAAAAAATCAAACTTGCAGTACTTCGATAAATGCTTGTTCAAAGACATCACAGATTGTAAGCACCAGAAGTCTAGTAACAAAGGACATAGGTCTTTTTATCATACCGAGTGGACTGCACCGATTCGAGATACTAAAATAGTTAAGATAATAAAATGCCAGAACTAAATGCATAACATAAAGATAAAAAGCTAAATTTTCATGAAAATAGAATCTTAGCTTACACAGGCAAAGAACATGCAAAGAGAAGACAAATGAAACAATCAGGAACTTACCAAATGCCTTCTATAACTTTACCCAAAAAAGTCATTGACAACTGCCTTGCCATTCCTTGACTCAAGTCATAGACGTTCAAGCATACCTTGTGACCTTCCTGAAACCAATAAGCAACTATAATTAAATGCTGAACATGTACAAATTAGTGACAACAATTTGTTAACAAAAACATACAGGGAAATTCATACAATTAGATATCCAACACAGTTCCCCTTGATATAATTAGCTATATACCACTGATATAAAAAAATACTAGTAAACTATTAGTTATTTTTTTAAAAAAACATATATACTGGAATTAGCTACCAACATGCTCATTATCACAGGAAAGAATTGAATACCATGTAATCAGTAGACATGAAATGATCGTTAACTTTACACAATTTACAAAAATTAAAAAAACAAACAAAAATACACATGAACAACCAAAAACAACCAAATTACCTAAAGTTTTAAATCTTTTTCTCAGATTAGGTCCTGTATACAACAAGAAGAAAAGTATAAGCAACAAGTTTAGACACTAAATTAATAAAAAAAATAAGGGTTTCGAATTAGAAAAAACCCCAATTTACAAAATTAGGGTTTTGAATTCTAAAATCCTCAACTTTTAAAACTGGTGTTCGCAGAGAAGACCAGCTCGATTCAAGTAGATACAACACTTACCGAAGTAGATAGGTTAACTGAAAGAGGCTTAACGGAGAGATTGAGAGCGGAGAGAGGTTCAGAGAGAGAGAAAGGTTCTAGTGATAGAGAGAGAGAGAGAGAGAGAGAGAGAGAGAGAGAGATTGTGATGGTGAGATGATGGCCGGAGTTCAGAGAGATTATGAGGGGAGAGAGGTTCGATCGAGAGAGAGAGAGTTTCAAGAGAGAGAGAGGTTTGATTTTGTTGTGTCTGAAGATTGATTTGGGGGGAACCAAAATTTGGTTAAGGGGGGAGAATTTTGGGATTGGGGGAATGTAGAACTAAAAACTGAATGAAAATTTCACTAACGGGGAAAAAAAAGGTGGGCGCAAATTTTTATTTTTTTGGTGAATTTTAGACATCGGTTTAATTATAACCGATGTCTACAAAGAACAAAGACATCACAAAAACACGGGGTGATGTCAATATTTTTTTTAACATCAGTGGCAAAGTTAACCGATGTCTAATGTGTGATGTCTATTGATATTATTCTTGTAGTGAAGGTTGAGCTGATTGAATTGTGAATTACGAGAATCAACAAACTAGAATAGTTCAGAATTTAATTGAGAACAAGTTGAATATAAGAACATGTATGTATATTTGTGTGTGGAGAGAGAGAGCACCAGAGAGAGAACACGAGTGAGAGAGAGAACATGAGAGAGAAAAACAGAGTGGGGACGTGATCATTATAGTTGCTGCAGTAACATAGTGTTTTGCAAGTATTCTTTGCATGAAGTTGTAAGAGCTATTTTCTTCAAGTGTTTTGGTTATGAAACTAGTACTAAACCAGACGCTGCTGTTGCAACTCCAGATGTGAAAGAAGGAGATCCACCACAGCCTTCTTCAACAACTTAACCTGTTCCTCAACCCTGTCCATCATCTTCTCCACAACCAACTGTAAGTTCTGTTAATCTCTTCCATTTACTTGAATATATACACAGATTAAGATGAAGGAATTTTGGATATGTGTGAAATATATTTTGATAGTATATGAGGTTTAATTGTCACAAATTGACCTTCTCCCAAACAAAACAAAAATATGGTTACAGAAGTCGGTTAATGTGTGCTAACCTCCTCAATCCGGGGATGGAACCAGGGGAGGCTAAAACTCGACTAACCTCGTAAATAAATTGAATTATTTTTTTTAATCTCGACTATCTTGAAATTTTAATTGTTTCCTTACACTTATGTATTTTGTCACAAATATTTTAAGATTCTAGTTGGATCACTGTAATTTTGTTGTATTTATCTGTCCCAGGAAGACATGACAATGCGTTTCCAACCGCCTCCAAGGCGACCGCCCACCAGAGGAAGTGGACCTGAGACTAATTCTTCAGGGAATTCTTAAGCTAGCTTTTACATCCTCAGTATAAGTTTCTTGTTCTTTTGTTGTTGGATTAATAGTGATGTTAAGGATTCTATGTAATGATGTCTCTGCCAATGTAATTGATGTGCTTGCTTTATTTTGAATTATGTGCAGCACTGTTAATTTCTGGGATGAATGTATTCATGTTCCACCATGCTATTGACTGCATATAATATTTCCATGACTCCATGTCTCACACTACTTTTCGGAATATTTTGATCTGTAGACTGTGGATTAGAGAGATTATGGAATTTATAGCAATATCTAGCAAAAACATGCCCAAACAAATACGCGTTTCCAAAGGCATCCAATTTTCAAATTCTGATCTCCCACCAGGCACCAACTTAGTGTCAGTAGTGTACAGCCATAGAGCCACTATCAATACATCAGGCCCAGAAGGCCTGAAACGTGTATACATATGCGTTCATGTGCTATGGCGGATCCACCTTTAAAATTTGGAGGTCGTAGAATTTTGTGAAAAAATCGGTGATGGTACGGTTAAACCTCACTTTTAGACTCTCTAATTCTTCACTTTTTGTAGCATTACGCTCAATTACCGATAATTTGAGATTTTTAAATTGTCTTTAACATTGTGAACTCTGTCATGTTGTATCAGTAGAAAAAGTTCTTAAATTTATATAACATTATCGAATTTGTAGGCAATATATAGGGAAATCTACTTCAGTGAGCAAACCTAGAGAACCAGGATCTCATCCATTAGGTTTTAAAAGATTAGATCGTTCACATTTAAATTGTTGCCTTGACAAAAGTTTTCAACTTGAAACATGATAGAGTTATTAAATGAAAGCAGAGTACTGAATCAAGAGATTACATGAAATTTAAGATGAAAATTATCTAAACAGGTAGAAATATGAAACTGCAAAAGCTAAATGAAAGTTTAAATAACACCACAAATTACAACAATGTTGGAATAGAAAACCTAAAAGTATTTCAAAAGCAAAAAACTCCTAATGTAGGGAAAAGATACTGCACTACTTAAGAGAACCCTAAACAAACATTGTTTTGTGTAGTTGGTTCCCTTGTTTTACTTTCTTGTTTGTCTAATTCACTTTATCGAGTTTTTCTGCATGTAGTCGTCGAAATCTTCCCCTGGCAATGAAGCAAAAAGCGATACTAGGGACTCGAGCTCACCTTCGTCCATCAATGGAATAGTCGCTGATGATTGATTGTTCCCGATTACAGTCTCAGGTTGATAATCCGGTGCAGGAACATTGTGGATAACTCCTTCTGCAACCAGGATTGGTTGATCAGTCTCTCCAGGAAGCATTGGAATATTAGGATTATTCTGATTGATAACATGTTGAGTTAACAAGACAAAAAAAAACAAAACAAAGAAAATCAATTAAAGTGTGTAATTAATGGTAGCATATGCGTGATTGTCAAAGAATGGTGATGATTTGCTATGATCAAGACCAAGTACATTAGGAGATGTGCGAGATGGAGCAATGGACAGATTGCAGGGGCCAAAGGGGTTACCATCACTGCCATTACCTTTAGAATCGAAGAAGGTATGTGCTTTCAGTTACGCAAAAAAGGCAACGTGTTTAGTGGATGGGTGTTCGGAAGACCTCAATAAGTGCAGGGAGTACCATAGGCGCCACAGGGTTTGCGAGGGTCACTCAAAGATCCCTGTTCTGATAAGTAAAGGCAGAGAGCAAAGGTACTGCCAGCAATGCAGCAGGTGAGGCTTTCTGAGTATGAATCAAGTCATATCTCTGCTCCGGTGTCAGTTCTTTTATGATATCTTTCATTCTATTTTGTTCAAAACACGTAGATTGTTTCAATTAGTTCTCTACTAATTATAATAACATGTGGATGAATGCTAGAGAGGATATATAGGTTGCACGTTATCTTGCTATAATCTTAAACTTTTCTCTGGAATAGAAGTAATGCCTATAATTATGAAAATACTAACACGAGATGGATCTTCCAAAGAACAAGGCTGCTCGCAACTTTTAACTACAAAAACCAGTAAAACTAATAAAAAATGCCTAAATATGCATCCCTTGTATACTCTAATCAGGTCTTACTTTCTTCATTCGCTCATTTATTTTCTGTTAGTGTTGGGTTCTAACTGTGTTCCCTATTAGCCTAGCAATGAACACCACACTCGACATAATCACTAATAACCGAGTTTTACTTTATCAACTGCTGCAGATTCCATTCTCTTGGGAGTTTGATGATGTGAAGAGAAGTTGCAGAAAATGTCTTGTTTGTCACAACCGCCATCGACGAAAACCTCAACCAGAATCGTTGTACATGAGGTCCAGACTTTATCACCTTCTGCAAATAAAATATTCGCCTCATAGTGAAAAAGAAAATTGGGTTTGAGAGTTATTAAATGAAAGCAGAGTAGTAGATATACTGAATCAAGAGATTACATGAAATTTAAGATGAAAATTATCTAAACAGGTAGAAATATGAAACTGCAAAAGCTAAATGAAAGTTTAAATAACACCACAAATTACAACAATGTTGGAATAGAAAACCTAAAAGTATTTCAAAAGCAAAAAACTCCTAATGTAGGGAAAAGATACTGCACTACTTAAGAGAACCCTAAACAAACATTGTTTTGTGTAGTTGGTTCCCTTGTTTTACTTTCTTGTTTGTCTAATTCACTTTATCGAGTTTTTCTGCATGTAGTCGTCGAAATCTTCCCCTGGCAATGAAGCAAAAAGCGATACTAGGGACTCGAGCTCACCTTCGTCCATCAATGGAATAGTCGCTGATGATTGATTGTTCCCGATTACAGTCTCAGGTTGATAATCCGGTGCAGGAACATTGTGGATAACTCCTTCTGCAACCAGGATTGGTTGATCAGTCTCTCCAGGAAGCATTGGAATATTAGGATTATTCTGATTGATAACATGTTGAGGATTTGCTGCTTGCGAATAATTGCTGTCATCGACAATCCAAGGCTCGTGATCAATGTTGGGAAGTACTCCTTGCTGATCAACAGGTAGTATCTGATTAAATTCTCCCATGAACATTGAAAAATCAGTATCAATCCAAGGGCCGTGATCGATGTTGGGAACTCCTTGTGCAACTGGTAGTATCTGATTAACTTCACCCCCAGGCATCGAAGAATAAGTATCAATCCAAGGCTCATGATCAAGGTAGGGAACTCCTTCTGCAACAGGTAGTATCTGATCAAATTCACCCATAGGCATTGTAAAATCAATATCATCAATCCAAGACTCGTCATCAATGTTGGGAACTCCTTCTGCAACAGGTAGTATCTGATTAAATTCACCCATAGGCATTGAAAAATCAGCATCGAACCAAGGCTCGTGATCAGTGTTGGGAACTCCTTGTGCAACCGGGACTATCTGATTAACTTCGCCCACATGCATCGGAGAATAAGTATCAATAATGTTGGGAACTCGTTGTGAATCTGTTAGTATCTGATTAACTTCGCCCATAAGCACTGAAGAATCAGTATCATATTGATTAGATGATTCCAGTAGATTAACAGAGTACTCGCTGGCATTATCATCACCTCGCTTAATAATCTCGCATATCGCATAGTCTTGAACTGATTCTGGTAAACCAAGTTTTTTCGAAAATTTATCATCCAGAGTATACTCATACATGCACCACTTATCATCACTCTCACCATTACTACTCACCTTCTTGTCGATTTTGTACGTAAAAGCTCCTCTGCTTCCAAGAACCTCATTACTCTTCTTGTCCTCAATCTTTTTATTACTCTGACCAACCCAAGTGCCACGACCAGCTCTCCTCGAAACACGCTTACCGTTCTTGGACAACTTAGTGAACACGTAAATAGTCTTCTTCTTGCCGGATGATGCTGACTGCCAGAAGAGATCATCATCTCTGAAAACTTCGCATTGCGTCGAGGCTCCGTAAACATCAGCTTGTTTGATGATACGATCGCAGGGGAGTGGTTGTTTTTGGATCATAGGGATGAGATATTGGAGCAAGACTTCGTGTGGTGAAGGCGCAAAGCGAAACCCTACCTTTAGTCCTTGGCAAATGTCACATTCATCTCTGTCCATCGTCAGTCGGTGACAATTCTCTAATGTTGTTAATGATTCAAAATTATTAATGTTTATATAGTACGTGAGCTGGGTTTAAGAACTTCTATTTGGATTCTTATTTAATTTAATCACAATTTGTTTATTTGTAATAAATCTTAATTATTCCGCTGTTAGTCCTAGTGTCGTTCCTAGTGCCGTTGGGTATAATATCACCTGTGCCAAGTAAGCAACTACATGGAAAGTTGTTTACTTTTCTTAATTTCTCCGACAATAAATTAGGTGTGTTAACTATTATAGACTGACATTAATATTAACTATTAAATAAATTATGAATTAATGTTAAAATAAGAAAGAATACATACTTAGACAAAAAAATAAAGAAACACATACTTCAATAAAAAAAGAAAAAAAAATACTTATGCAATGAGTCTTAATATCAAATTTTAGATCAACTTTTATTTTATGCACAATTGATGCTACTTATAAATAATACTTTCTTTTTTTCATATAAAATTAAAAATCTTATAATTTTTTACAAAAACAAAATATAGGGAAAATCTTATTAATTAATGTAAAATTAAATAAAAATTATATGAACGACATCTTATAATATTAAATTTAGTTACAATTAATTCATTTTATCAGGAAAAGCCTTATTGACAAGTAAATTATTATTCCCAAAACTTAAAAACTCATAAACTAAATTATCGGTATAAATAATTCGATAGTTTTATTTAAATGTATATAACTTTGAAAAGAAATATTTCAAATTGAAACATATAGTATTATTGTTATTTTTATGTGTGTTTATAAAATATAATTATTTATTAATTAAACGATAAGTTTTATCCTGGTTCAAAAGTATGTGAATCATAATTAATTTAATTTTAAATTATTTTATCCTCAGACCCATTATATGATCAAATTCAACTAATAATATTTAATTTGATTTTAATTTAGTTTAAACCCAGATAAATATAGACTTTTGTTTAACTCATATGAATAGTACATATTATTTTGTTTAAATTGGTTGAATTTTATTTTGATTTAAATTTTATTTTATCGCGGATGGGTTGTATAATTTTTTAGTCCGATGAATAGTTTAAGTTATTTTGTTTTAACCTGGTGCTATTATTTCGATTGACGGAATACAGTCTTTTTTCAATATTCGACACACATTTTAAAGTGAATATAAGTATAATTTTATTATTTATTTTTGATTTTTTTATTAAACTTTAAACAACAAATTTTTATTCGGAACAAAAAAAAGTTTTAAAAACTGTTTACGGATCTATAATTTAAAGGAGTCTTAAAATGTGTGTCAAGCCCCCGTCCTCCAATATATACTACTAGGGGGACATAATGAGTATAATTTCTTAGCTAAGTAGTCATTATTTTATTTTAAACCGAAATCCATTGCACCGACTAAATTTAAGAAGTTATATTTAGTTTGTTTTAAATTTATATTAATCACGTCCAATAGTATAATTTTGTTTTATTCAGAATAAATAACATATATTATTTTGTCTTATTCCAATGTCATTACACCGATGAACGAACTGTCTCTATTTAAGTTTTGAGAAAATATCATGAATAACATAAATAAAAAAAACAATCCCGTATATTATATAAACTCAAGTATTATATAAACTCAAATACGGTACCGACTAACCGACTACCAAATTTTTAATATTTCGCCATGCAATGCACGAATATTTTACTTTTTATTTAACAATTGTTCATTAATTTAAAAAAGTAAAAAATTATATTAAATTTTAAACAAACAAAAATATTACTGAGTTTCATTTGATTTTATTTCGGCTCTATCTTGAGTTTTGTACATTAGATTTTTACGATATACAGCTCATGCGAATCTCAAGAATTAATGTTTAATTCAGTGATGGTTTATAAATTTTGTTCAACAAATATGATCTAGAATTTGAAGAAAATAGTAATTATGAATTTTGCATTATTATTATATTCGGTTTAGAATACCTACTTATTTTTTGTTTAAATCATTGAAAGGGTAGGATATTCTATTTAATATAAAATACCTACTTATCGTTGGTTATAAAATATTCATTTATTTTAAATCTAACGGTCATGATCAATTTTTTTAAAGATATAACAATCCATAATAAACTGATAGTAAATGGACAATAACTATAAAAAATCTGGATAAAATCCATTTCATGCATATCATATAATAAGGACCTATGTTTTACATTATTATACATTCTTTTTGTCGGATATACATTATTATCCATGATTCTAAAGATTCCCGATTTTATCGATTAATTCTCGAAAAGGCACGATACCGATTCGATTTTTGAAATCCGATTAATCTTTATGTATTTTTCTTAATCGGTAATATATAATTTTAATTAAAAATAAATAATGATAATTATATAATATGATAAATGTGTATTAACTTATAAATTACTACTAAAATAAGGATATTAAAACTAAATATAATTTAAAATATAAAGTGCATCTAATTAATCCCAGATCTCCGATAAATTCTAATCGGTATCTCGATCGATATCTTCCGATTCCCGAATTTTATAACATTGATATTATATTAGTTTTGCAACAATGTAGTTTAGTGACAATTTTTAAGAGATATTTTGTTAGATATTTTTGAATAAATAATTTTTAATAAAAATAAATTTTATATATATTTTTTCTATTGATAAATATTTTCTTATTAATAATTTTTATATTAATATTTCAGTTTCATATCTTGAGCTTTTAATCATATTTATATATTAATTTAATAGCCCATATAAATAATATACGTTTTTATTGTTTTTGTTCAAATATTGTGTGGAAGATACTTGAGTTGTTGAGTAGAAGAGATTTACAAATCATATTTTGATATGTTCATATAGACTTCTCTTTCTTTCATTTTCCTGTTTTTAATTATATTTTTAGGGGATTTTTCGTAAATATACTAAAAAAAGAAAAGTTTTGCAAAAATAATTACAGTTTTTAAAAGTATTTGCAAATCTACGTTAATAAACAATTTATATTGCACAAATACGACAACAATACAAGAAGATAAAAAATTAGAAAATTGGACTTCCTCCGTACACTTCGTTCCACAATTTCTTCATCATCAACAATCCGCAACTTTCTTTTTCGTCAACAAACATCATTGATTCTTTCGAATATGTACATATTCATAGAAGACAAACATAAAAATCAATTGATAATTTATCTGTACGTCATCACTGATATCGAAAGTCAAACTATTTCTTCAAATTTATTCAAATCGTAGAAAGGTAACTTCTAATTACTGATTTTATATGAAAATTATAGATATACTTGTTTTGTATTATGAAAGGATTATGAAGTTTATTGTTGAGTTTGAGCAATTGATTATTTTAGTTGTATAAGAGGTTTTTGATTTTCAATATGATTGAGCTACTAAGTTGAATACATTTGAATAATGTGTAACAAATTTCTTTAATTAGATTATGTTTTTAAGTGTCTAAGCTAAATGATGTTTCATTTTAGCTTCTTTTTTTGTTGCGGTTGATGTGTCTAGGAAAGTAGTTATTCAGTTCTTAAATAAGTTACATAATTTTAAAAAGAAAGTGTAAAAGTAATTCATTAGTTTATGGTTGCGAAAGGATCATCTAGATGCCCTTGTAATTTACGAGGTTCAGGTTTCAATTTTATTGTTAAAGGATTTGTGAATTCAGTCGTTAGGTTGCACAATTTTGAATAGTTAACTAGAACTATTTTATTGGTTTATGTTTTTAAAAATTACATCGAGAGGTTCTTGCAATTTAGGAAGTTCAGGTTGCAACAATCTTGTCAAAACATTTGTGTACTCAGTCACTAGGTTGCGAACTTTACAATAATTAACTTAAACTATTGTATTAGTTATGGTTGAGGAAAATCGAGAGCTCCTTGCAGTTTAGGAGGATCGGTTTGCAATGATCTTGTCATTTATCAAAGCATTTATGCAATCAGTTATAAGTTGTATAACTTTAAAAATATTATTCCAAAATAGGAATTAATTTGTACTTGCAAAAATTACATGGAGATCCATTTTATGAAGTTTAGGTTGCAGTAAAATTTTTAAGCATGTAATGTATTTACTGGCTACATTTTGATACTTTTTAAAAATAAGTCAAATTGGTGCATTAGTTAATGCTTAAAACACCTCATCTAGATGTACTTTAATTTAAGGAATTACATGCAGCAATACATGTTGAACAATGTAATGAATTTGTTTATGTCCGAAAAATACATGGTTTACCTCGTTTTTCAATTTATGACTTTGCTAATGCAATTGATTCTGGAAAAATGTTCTGTATTAAGTTGCATTTATTTTTAAAAAGCCTAGATGTTATTTTTTTCCTGCATTTTAGCAGTTTGTGATTGCAATTGATATCTTCAACTATGTTATATATGAATTGATAAATTCCTATAAATTATGTCACCTAACATGTTCTTTGGTTGTGTAATTTTCATTGTTAGGCATGTTCTCCTTTCACAATTTTTGACGATCTTTAATGGCTATTCTATAAAGAGCTCAAGTAGGGAAAAAGACTTCAACAAATACCCTTTGTGAATAATATTTGAAAACTCAGGTTACGGAACTATCATCTACCATCTTTAATAGTGAAAGGATAACAAATATTGACGTGTTGATATTCAAATTTAATAGGTTATACCATCAAACGCAACAAATGATATCAGTGATGAAGTAAATACCATAATGACTGGAGATTAAGTGGATTACGCGGACCTAGTTTTCGTAGAAATACTACAAATACCAACTGAAAAATAGTAGAAGAAGATATTATACATCACAAGAAAGACGAGGTGATCATTGACAAACACCATCGAGATTTATCAAAATTTCAGATTTATGAAGCCAAGGAAACACCAATTGGCATAAAATAGTTGTTTCATGTTGTATAAGACAAATTCAGTTTTGACTTCATTTTTATTTGAATAAGAAATATGATTAAAAGGTTTATGAAAGCATTTGTACTATACCATCTTGTGATAGTTCTACATATTGAACTCTTTATGCAACCTTATGTACATGATTCAACTCTCAATGCAACCACAAAAGCAACATTGCATATAATGTTTGTGACATTATTTATGCAACCACTTATGTAACTCTCAATGCAACCTCTCCATACACTCTAAGTCTAATAAAAAAGCATGCATGATAAACAACCTAATATGATAGATTTTGATATTAAACATATTATACAACCTTATACACATGATATTCATCCTAGATTGCAACCACATATGAAATTACAAAATATTTAAAATTTAATATGTAAACATATTATGAAACTCAATGTTTAGCATAAAATGTTTGGATTGTAGGGTTTAGGGTTAAATTATAAATTATAAAATCGTTGTACGTTATATTACAGTCTTATAAAAGTTTCTAAAACCCAGTAGGGAATTATTGAACTCTAAATATTAAAAAACTATTAAATTAGGGTCCAAGATTAAATTATAATTTGGTTCTAAATTTGATTTAAGATTCATCTGAAATTGCTCTTGGTCATATTACTTACATAGAAGATTTTGGTGTATTCAATAGTTAGGTTGTGCATTTTCTAAAACTTATTTCAAACTAGTTCACTAGTTTACGGTTGCGACAATATCATTGAGAGATCCTATGAGCAACTATGAGCAACTGCATATACAACTCAAATAAATCTCAAATTCAACTAGAAACCTTAACTGCAACTACATTTGTAACTCAAAGAAATCCAAAATTCAACTACTGGTGCAACTCATATAAATACGAAACTATAAACCCATTATTCAACTGCAAATACAACTCAAAGAAATCTCAACTAGTACCTCAAGTACATTTGCAACTCAAAGAAGCCTCAAATGTAACACATTTAATATTATGTTGTTATAAAAAGCAACATACAATATTGTTTGTAACTTTTTATGAAACTACTTATGCAATCCTAAATATAACATGTTTAATGCAACCTTATATACACATGTTCGAAACCTAGAATTCAACAACATATGCAACTATAAAAAATACAAGATTATTAATATCTAATATAACCATTATGTAACTCTAAATGTAATCTCACCATAACTGTAAATTAACCTTATAGAAATAATTTAAACCTAGATTTCAACCACCTATGCAACTTTAAAAATTAAAAATTTATCTAATACATAAATTATGTAACTTTAGATGTAACCGCAAATGTTACAGTCTTACTCAAGTTTCTAAAACCCAATTATGGAATTGGTGAACCTCTAAACAATTACTCAAATGTTATTGTGATCAGTGTTGAGATACTTGGGGTATGTATGATCAGACATAAAAATAGCATTGATGAAAAAAACATAACTTAAAGATGCTAACTAATTGCTCTGACGAGGCCATTGGTTATGATTTTGATGATGATCATTATCATAGGTACTTTAACTAATCCCTATTTATGTGCTTACTTATCAGTTACCGCAGTGCATATCATTTTATTGTTTTAATACTTGGAACAATCAACTACTAATTATGGTTTTACCTATTTGACACTCTTGTTCGTGGAAGATTACTGTATCAGAATCTAAAACGTGACCCTCTTCTAAGGAATCTTTTACATAGCATAACTTGTTATTGTGATCAGTGTTGAGATACTTGGCATAAACTGAAGTATCTCTTATCCAAAGGTTAACTTAAAGATGAAGGTTGTATTTGCAACCATACCTACAACTGCTAGCAACCATATATGCAACCACAAATACAAATTTGAAAAAATATGTTGAAAATTACATTTAGTTGCAAAATAAGTTGCAAGTGTTTGCAAATGACGAAAAATAAGTGTGCCTGCAGGGCCAATACTAATATCACAAAAGTAACCATGAAATTAACTAAAATCAGAGCAAAAATCGCCTGAACGCAACCAAAATCCATCCTCTCCAATCTTCCTATTCCACTTCCCGTCAATACCAAACCTCTTCTCCACTTTTATCATCTCAAACAAGGTCAAAGCATCTTCAAACCTCCCAACCTGAAAATACCCAGTAACCATTGCAGTTCAAGAAACAACATCCGTCACCTTCATCCTCTCAGTCACTTTACTCACATCATCCATCAACTCACACTTTGCATTCATATCCACAATAGCATTCCCCATATACACATCCTCAGAAAGCCCACTCCGAACCGCATACCCGTGAACCTCCTTCCCTCTCCTCCACACTTTCTCAACCCCACAAGCAGGAAGAACATTAACAAGACTAACTGCATCCACCCTCACACCAAACTCCCCCTTCTCCCCACCTCTCAAACAACCTCAACGCACCCTTAACATCCCCCACTCTACACGTACACAATCACAATCGAATTCCACGAAACAACATCCTCAACCCCTATCTGACACATTTCATCAAATACCTTCCGCGCATCCCTCAAAACCCCACTCTTAAAATACATCATCGTAAGCACATTACAAACAAACACATTACACTCCACAAACCCTTTCTTAACCACAACCCCATGAACACAAAATCCCAAAAACCCATCCCCCTAATCTTTAAGTCTGCACATAAATCACTAGGAACAAGGTTGAGCTGATTGAATTGTGAATTACGAGAATCAACAAACTAGAATAGTTCAGAATTTAATTGAGAACAAGTTGAATATAAGAACATGTATGTATATTTGTGTGTGGAGAGAGAGAGCACCAGAGAGAGAACACGAGTGAGAGAGAGAACATGAGAGAGAAAAAGAGAGTGGGGACATGATCATTATAGTTGCTGCAGTAACATAGTGTTTTGCAAGTATTCTTTGCATGAAGTTGTAAGAGCTATTTTCTTCAAGTATTTTGGTTATGAAACTAATACTAAACCAGACGCTGCTGTTGCAACTCCAGATGTGAAAGAAGGAGATCCACCACAGCCTTCTTCAACAACTTAACCTGTTCCTCAACCCTGTCCATCATCTTCTCCACAACCAACTGTAAGTTCTGTTAATCTCTTCCATTTACTTGAATATATACACAGATTAAGATGAAGGAATTTTGGATATGTGTGAAATATATTTTGATAGTATATGAGGTTTAATTGTCACAAATTGACCTTCTCCCAAACAAAACAAAAATATGGTTACAGAAGTCGGTTAATGTGTGCTAACCTCCTCAATCCGGGGATGGAACCAGGGGAGGCTAAAACTCGACTAACCTCGTAAATAAATTGAATTATTTTTTTAATCTCGACTATCTTGAAATTTTAATTGTTTCCTTACACTTATGTATTTTGTCACAAATATTTTAAGATTCTAGTTGGATCACTGTAATTTTGTTGTATTTATCTGTCCCAGGAAGACATGACAATGCGTTTCCAACCGCCTCCAAGGCGACCGCCCACCAGAGGAAGTGGACCTGAGACTAATTCTTCAGGGAATTCTTAAGCTAGCTTTTACATCCTCAGTATAAGTTTCTTGTTCTTTTGTTGTTGGATTAATAGTGATGTTAAGGATTCTATGTAATGATGTCTCTGCCAATGTAATTGATGTGCTTGCTTTATTTTGAATTATGTGCAGCACTGTTAATTTCTGGGATGAATATTTTGATCAGTGGACTGTGGATTAGAGAGATCATGGAATTTATAGCAATCTCTAGCCAAAACATGCCCAAACAAATACACGTTTCCAAAGGCATCCAATTTTCCAATTCTGATCTCCCACCAGGCACCAACTTAGTGTCAGTAGTGTACAGCCATAGAGCCACTATCAATACATCAGGCCCAGAAGGCCTGAAACGTGTATACATATGCGTTCATGTGCTATGGCGGATCCACCTTTAAAATTTGGAGGTCGTAGAATTTTGTGAAAAAATCGGTGATGGTACGGTTAAACCTCACTTTTAGACTCTCTAATTCTTCACTTTTTGTAGCATTACGCTCAATTACCGATAATTTGAGATTTTTAAATTGTCTTTAACATTGTGAACTCTGTCATGTTGTATCAGTAGAAAAAGTTCTTAAATTTATATAACATTATCGAATTTGTAGGCAATATATAGGGAAATCTACTTCAGTGAGCAAACCTAGAGAACCAGGATCTCATCCATTAGGTTTTAAAAGATTAGATCGTTCACATTTAAATTGTGGCCTTGACAAAAGTTTTCAACTTGAAACATGATAGAGTTATTAAATGAAAGCAGAGTAGTAGATATACTGAATCAAGAGATTACATGAAATTTAAGATGAAAATTATCTAAACAGGTAGAAATATGAAACTGCAAAAGCTAAATGAAAGTTTAAATAACACCACAAATTACAACAATGTTGGAATAGAAAACCTAAAAGTATTTCAAAAGCAAAAAACTCCTAATGTAGGGAAAAGATACTGCACTACTTAAGAGAACCCTAAACAAACATTGTTTTGTGTAGTTGGTTCCCTTGTTTTACTTTCTTGTTTGTCTAATTCACTTTATCGAGTTTTTCTGCATGTAGTCGTCGAAATCTTCCCCTGGCAATGAAGCAAAAAGCGATACTAGGGACTCGAGCTCACCTTCGTCCATCAATGGAATAGTCGCTGATGATTGATTGTTCCCGATTACAGTCTCAGGTTGATAATCCGGTGCAGGAACATTGTGGATAACTCCTTCTGCAACCAGGATTGGTTGATCAGTCTCTCCAGGAAGCATTGGAATATTAGGATTATTCTGATTGATAACATGTTGAGTTAACAAGACAAAAAAAAACAAAACAAAGAAAATCAATTAAAGTGTGTAATTAATGGTAGCATATGCGTGATTGTCAAAGAATGGTGATGATTTGCTATGATCAAGACCAAGTACATTAGGAGATGTGCGAGATGGAGCAATGGACAGATTGCAGGGGCCAAAGGGGTTACCATCACTGCCATTACCTTTAGAATCGAAGAAGGTATGTGCTTTCAGTTACGCAAAAAAGGCAACGTGTTTAGTGGATGGGTGTTCGGAAGACCTCAATAAGTGCAGGGAGTACCATAGGCGCCACAGGGTTTGCGAGGGTCACTCAAAGATCCCTGTTCTGATAAGTAAAGGCAGAGAGCAAAGGTACTGCCAGCAATGCAGCAGGTGAGGCTTTCTGAGTATGAATCAAGTCATATCTCTGCTCCGGTGTCAGTTCTTTTATGATATCTTTCATTCTATTTTGTTCAAAACACGTAGATTGTTTCAATTAGTTCTCTACTAATTATAATAACATGTGGATGAATGCTAGAGAGGATATATAGGTTGCACGTTATCTTGCTATAATCTTAAACTTTTCTCTGGAATAGAAGTAATGCCTATAATTATGAAAATACTAACACGAGATGGATCTTCCAAAGAACAAGGCTGCTCGCAACTTTTAACTACAAAAACCAGTAAAACTAATCAAAAATGCCTAAATATGCATCCCTTGTATACTCTAATCAGGTCTTACTTTCTTCATTCGCTCATTTATTTTCTGTTAGTGTTCGGTTCTAACTGTGTTCCCTATTAGCCTAGCAATGAACACCACACTCGACATAATCACTAATAACCGAGTTTTACTTTATCAACTGCTGCAGATTCCATTCTCTTGGGAGTTTGATGATGTGAAGAGAAGTTGCAGAAAACGTCTTGTTTGTCACAACCGCCATCGACGAAAACCTCAACCAGAATCGTTGTACATGAGGTCCAGACTTTATCACCTTCTGCAAATAAAATATTCGCCGCATAGTGAAAAAGAAAATTGGGTTTGAGAGTTATTAAATGAAAGCAGAGTAGTAGATATACTGAATCAAGAGATTACATGAAATTTAAGATGAAAATTATCTAAACAGGTAGAAATATGAAACTGCAAAAGCTAAATGAAAGTTTAAATAACACCACAAATTACAACAATGTTGGAATAGAAAACCTAAAAGTATTTCAAAAGCAAAAAACTCCTAATGTAGGGAAAAGATACTGCACTACTTAAGAGAACCCTAAACAAACATTGTTTTGTGTAGTTGGTTCCCTTGTTTTACTTTCTTGTTTGTCTAATTCACTTTATCGAGTTTTTCTGCATGTAGTCGTCGAAATCTTCCCCTGGCAATGAAGCAAAAAGCGATACTAGGGACTCGAGCTCACCTTCGTCCATCAATGGAATAGTCGCTGATGATTGATTGTTCCCGATTACAGTCTCAGGTTGATAATCCGGTGCAGGAACATTGTGGATAACTCCTTCTGCAACCAGGATTGGTTGATCAGTCTCTCCAGGAAGCATTGGAATATTAGGATTATTCTGATTGATAACATGTTGAGGATTTGCTGCTTGCGAATAATTGCTGTCATCGACAATCCAAGGCTCGTGATCAATGTTGGGAAGTACTCCTTGCTGATCAACAGGTAGTATCTGATTAAATTCTCCCATGGGCATTGAAAAATCAGTATCAATCCAAGGGCCGTGATCGATGTTGGGAACTCCTTGTGCAACTGGTAGTATCTGATTAACTTCACCCCAGGCATCGAAGAATAAGTATCAATCCGAGGCTCATGATCAAGGTAGGGAACTCCTTCTGCAACAGGTAGTATCTGATCAAATTCACCCATAGGCATTGTAAAATCAATATCATCAATCCAAGACTCGTCATCAATGTTGGGAACTCCTTCTGCAACAGGTAGTATCTGATTAAATTCACCCATAGGCATTGAAAAATCAGCATCGAACCAAGGCTCGTGATCAGTGTTGGGAACTCCTTGTGCAACCGGGACTATCTGATTAACTTCGCCCACATGCATCGGAGAATAAGTATCAATAATGTTGGGAACTCGTTGTGAATCTGTTAGTATCTGATTAACTTCGCCCATAAGCACTGAAGAATCAGTATCATATTGATTAGATGATTCCAGTAGATTAACAGAGTACTCGCTGGCATTATCATCACCTCGCTTAATAATCTCGCATATCGCATAGTCTTGAACTGATTCTGGTAAACCAAGTTTTTTCGAAAATTTATCATCCAGAGTATACTCATACATGCACCACTTATCATCACTCTCACCATTACTACTCACCTTCTTGTCGATTTTGTACGTAAAAGCTCCTCTGCTTCCAAGAACCTCATTACTCTTCTTGTCCTCAATCTTTTTATTACTCTGACCAACCCAAGTGCCACGACCAGCTCTCCTCGAAACACGCTTACCGTTCTTGGACAACTTAGTGAACACGTAAATAGTCTTCTTCTTGCCGGATGATGCTGACTGCCAGAAGAGATCATCATCTCTGAAAACTTCGCATTGCGTCGAGGCTCCGTAAACATCAGCTTGTTTGATGATACGATCGCAGGGGAGTGGTTGTTTTTGGATCATAGGGATGAGATATTGGAGCAAGACTTCGTGTGGTGAAGGCGCAAAGCGAAACCCTACCTTTAGTCCTTGGCAAATGTCACATTCATCTCTGTCCATCGTGAGTCGGTGACAATTCTCTAATGTTGTTAATGATTCAAAATTATTAATGTTTATATAGTACGTGAGCTGGGTTTATGGGCTGGGTTTATGGGCTGGGTTTAAGAACTTCTATTTGGATTCTTATTTAATTTAATCACAATTTGTTTATTTGTAATAAATCTTAATTATTCCGCTGTTAGTCCTATTAGTCCTAGTGTTGTTCCTAGTCCCGTTGGGTATAATATCACCTGTGCCAAGTAAGCAACTACATGGAAAGTTGTTTACTTTTCTTAATTTCTCCGACAATAAATTAGGTGTGTTAACTATTATAGACTGACATTAATATTAACTATTAAATAAATTATGAATTAATGTTAAAATAAGAAAGAATACATACTTAGACAAAAAAATAAAGAAACACATACTTCAATAAAAAAAGAAAAAAAAATACTTATGCAATGAGTCTTAATATCAAATTTTAGATCAACTTTTATTTTATGCTCAATTGATGCTACTTATAAGAATTACTTTCTTTTTTTCATATAAAATTAAAAATCTTATAATTTTTTACAAAAACAAAATATAGGGAAAATCTTATTAATTAATGTAAAATTAAATAAAAATTATATGAACGACATCTTATAATATTAAATTTAGTTACAATTAATTCATTTTATCAGGAAAAGCCTTATTGACAAGTAAATTATTATTCCCAAAACTTAAAAACTCATAAACTAAATTATTGGTATAATTAATTCGATAGTTTTATTTAAATGTATATAACTTTGAAAAGAAATATTTCAAATTGAAACATATAGTATTATTGTTATTTTTATGTGTGTTTATAAAATATAATTATTTTTTAATTAAACGATAAGTTTTATCCTGGTTCAAAAGTATGTGAATCATAATTAATTTAATTTTAAATTATTTTATCCTCAGACCCATTATATGATCAAATTCAACTAATAATATTTAATTTGATTTTAATTTAGTTTAAACCCAGATAAATATAGACTTTTGTTTAACTCATATGAATAGTACATATTATTTTGTTTAAATTGGTTGAATTTTATTTTGATTTAAATTTTATTTTATCGCGGATGGGTTGTATAATTTTTTAGTCCGATGAATAGTTTAAGTTATTTTGTTTTAACCTGGTGCTATTATTTCGATTGACGGAATACAGTCTTTTTTCAATATTCGACACACATTTTAAAGTGAATATAAAGTATAATTTTATTATTTATTTTTGATTTTTTTATTAAACTTTAAACAACAAATTTTTATTCGGAACAAAAAAAAGTTTTAAAAACTGTTTACGGATCTATAATTTAAAGGAGTCTTAAAATGTGTGTCAAGCCCCCGTCCTCCAATATATACTACTAGGGGGACATAATGAGTATAATTTTTTAGCTAAGTAGTCATTATTTTATTTTAAACCGAAATCCATTGCACCGACTAAATTTAAGAAGTTATATTTAGTTTGTTTTAAATTTATATTAATCACGTCCAATAGTATAATTTTGTTTTATTCAGAATAAATAACATATATTATTTTGTCTTATTCCAATGTCATTACACCGATGAACGAACTGTCTCTATTTAAGTTTTGAGAAAATATCATGAATAACATAAATAAAAAAAACAATCCCGTATATTATATAAACTCAAGTATTATATAAACTCAAATACGGTACCGACTAACCGACTACCAAATTTTTAATGTTTCGCCATGCAATGCATGAATATTTTACTTTTTATTTAACAATTGTTCATTAATTTAAAAAAGTAAAAAATTATATTAAATTTTAAACAAACAAAAATATTACTGAGTTTCATTTGATTTTATTTCGGCTCTATCTTGAGTTTTGTACATTAGATTTTTACGATATACAGCTCATGCGAATCTCAAGAATTAATGTTTAATTCAGTGATGGTTTATAAATTTTGTTCAACAAATATGATCTAGAATTTGAAGAAAATAGTAATTATGAATTTTGCATTATTATTATATTCGGTTTAGAATACCTACTTATTTTTTGTTTAAATCATTGAAAGGGTAGGATATTCTATTTAATATAAAATACCTACTTATCGTTGGTTATAAAATATTCATTTATTTTAAATCTAACGGTCATGATAAATTTTTTTAAAGATATAACAATCCATAATAAACTGATAGTAAATGGACAATAACTATAAAAAATCTGGATAAAATCCATTTCATGCATATCATATAATAAGGACCTATGTTTTACATTATTATACATTCTTTTTGTCGGATATACATTATTATCCATGATTCTAAAGATTCCCGATTTTATCGATTAATTCTCGAAAAGGCACGATACCGATTCGATTTTTGAAATCCGATTAATCTTTATGTATTTTTCTTAATCGGTAATATATAATTTTAATTAAACATAAATAATGATAATTATATAATATGATAAATGTGTATTAACTTATAAATTACTACTAAAATAAGGATATTAAAACTAAATATAATTTAAAATATAAAGTGCATCTGATTAATCCCAGATCTCCGATAAATTCTAATCGGTATCTCGATCGATATCTTTCGATTCCCGAATTTTATAACATTGATATTATATTAGTTTTGCAACAATGTAGTTTAGTGACAATTTTTAAGAGATATTTTGTTAGATATTTTTGAATAAATAATTTTTAATAAAAATAAATTTCTTATATATTTTTTTCTATTGATAAATATTTTCTTATTAATAATTTTTATATTAATATTTCAGTTTCATATCTTGAGCTTTTAATCATATTTATATATTAATTTAATAGCCCATATAAATAATATACGTTTTTATTGTTTTTGTTCAAATATTGTGTGGAAGATACTTGAGTTGTTGAGTAGAAGAGATTTACAAATCATATTTTGATATGTTCATATAGACTTCTCTTTCTTTCATTTTCCTGTTTTTAATTATATTTTTAGGGGATTTTTCGTAAATATACTAAAAAAAGAAAAGTTTTGCAAAAATAATTACAGTTTTTAAAAGTATTTGCAAATCTACGTTAATAAACAATTTATATTGCACAAATACGACAACAATACAAGAAGATAAAAAATTAGAAAATTGAACTTCCTCCGTACACTTCGTTCCATAATTTCTTCATCATCAACAATCCGCAACTTCCTTTTTCGTCAACAAACATCATTGATTCTTTCGATTATGTACATATTCATAGAAGACAAACATAAAAATCAATTGACAATTTATCTGTACGTCATCACTGATATCGAAAGTCAAACTATTTCTTCAAATTTATTCAAATCGTAGAAAGGTAACTTCTAATTACTGATTTTATATGAAAATTATAGATATACTTGTTTTGTATTATGAAAGGACTATGAAGTTTATTGTTGAGTTTGAGCAATTGATTATTTTAGTTGTATAAGAGATTTTTGATTTTCAATATGATTGAGTTATTAAGTTGCATACATTTGAATAATGTGTAACAAATTTCTTTAATTAGATTATGTTTTTAAGTGTCTAAGCTAAATGATGTTTCATTTTAGCTTTTTTTTTGTTGCGATTGATGTGTCTAGAAAAGTAGTTATTCAGTTCTTAAATAAGTTGCATAATTTTAAAAAGAAAGTGTAAAAGTAATTCATTAATTTATGGGTGCGAAAGGATCATCTAGATGCCCTTGTAATTTACGAGGTTCAGGTTTCAATTTTATTGTTAAAGGATTTGTGAATTCAGTCGTTAGGTTGCACAATTTTGAATAGTTAACTAGAACTATTTTATTGGTTTATGTTTTTAAAAATTACATCGAGAGGTTCTTGCAATTTAGGAAGTTCAGGTTGCAACAATTTTGTCAAAACATTTGTGTACTCAGTCACTAGGTTGCGAACTTTGCAATAATTAACTTAAACTATTGTATTAGTTATGGTTGAGGAAAATCGAGAGCTCCTTGCAGTTTAGGAGGATCGGTTTGCAATGATCTTGTCATTTGTTAAAGCATTTGTGTCATCAGTTATATGTTGTATAACTTTAAAAAAATTATTCCAAAAAAGGAATTAATTTGTACTTGCAAAAATTACATGGAGATCCATTTTATGAAGTTTAGGTTGCAGTAAAAGTTTCTAAGCATGTAATGTATTTACTTGCTACATTTTGATACTTTTTAAAAATAAGTCAAATTGGTGCATTAGTTGATGCTTAAAACACCTCATCTAGATGTACTTTAATTTAAGGAATTACATGCATCAATACATGTTGAACAATGTGATGAATTTGTTTATGTTCGAAAAATACATGGTTTACCCCGTTTTTTCAATTTATGACTTTGCTAATGCAATTGATTCTGGAAAAATGTTCTGTATTAAGTTGCATATATTTTTAAAAAGCCTAGATGTTATTTTTTTCCTGTATTTTAGCAGTTTGTGATTGCAATTGATATCTTCAACTATGTTATATATGAATTGATAAATTCCTAAAAATTATGTCACCTAATATGTTCTTTGGTTGTGTAATTTTCATTGTTAGGCATGTTCTCCTTACACAATTTTTGACGATCTTTAATGACTATTCTATAAAGAGCTCAAGATAAGGGAAACGAACTTCAACAAATACCCTTTGTGAATAATAATTGAAAACTCGGTTATGGAACTATCAGCTACCATCTTTAATAGTGAAAGGATAACAAATATTGACGTGTTGATATTCAAATTTAATAGGTTATACCATCAAACGCAACAAATGATATCAGTGATGAAGTAAATACCATGATGATTGGAGATTAAGTGGATTACGCGGACCTAATTTTTATAGAAATACTACAAATACCAACTGAAACAACAGTAGAAGAAGATATTATACATCACAAAAAAGACGAGGTGATCATTGACAAACACCATCGAGATTTATCAAAATTTCAGATTTATGAAGCCAAGGAAACACCAATTGGCATAAAATAGTTGTTTCATGTTGTATAACACAAATTCAGTTTTGGCTTCATTTTTATTTGAATAAGAAATATGATTAAAAGGTTTATGAAAGCATTTGTACTATACCATCTTGTGATAGATCTACATATTGAACTCTTTATGCAACCTTATGTACATGATTCAACTCTCAATGCAACCACAAAAGCAACATTGCATATAATGTTTGTGACATTATTTATGCAACCACTTATGTAACTCTCAATGCAACCTCTCCATAAACTCTAAGTCTAATAAAAGAGCATGCATGATAAAATGTTTGGATTGTAGGGTTTAGGGTTAAATTAAAAATTATAAAATCGTTGTACGTTATATTACAGTCTTATAAAAGTTTCTAAAACCCAGTAGGGGATATTTGAACTCTAAATATTAAAAAACTATTAAATTAGGGTCCAAAATTAAATTATAATTTGGTTCTAAATTTGATTTAAGATTCATCTGAAATTGCTCTTGGTCATATTACTTACATCGAAGATTTTGGTGTATTCAATAGTTAGGTTGTGCATTTTCTAAAACTTATTTCAAACTAGTTCATAACTTACGGTTGCGACAGTATCATTGAGAGATCCTATGAGCAACTATGAGCAACTAAGCAACTGCATATACAACTCAAATAAATCTCAAATTCAACTAGAAACCTTAACTGCAACTACATTTGTAACTCAAAGAAATCCAAAATTCAACTACCGGTGCAACTGATATAAATACAAAACTATAAACCCATTATTCAACTACAAATACAACTCAAAGAAATCTCAACTAGATACCTCAATTACATTTGCAACTCAAAGAAACCTCAAATGCAACACATTTCATATTATGTTGTTATAAAAAGCAACATACAATGTTATTTGTAACTTTTTATGAAACTACTTATGCAATCCTAAATATAACATGTTTAATGCAACCTTATATACATGTTTTAAACCTAGAATTCAACAACATATGCAACTATAAAAATTACAAGATTATTAATATCTAATATAACCATTATGTAACTCTAAATGTAATCTCACCATAACTGTAAATTAATCTTATAGAAATAATTTAAACCTAGATTTCAACCACCTATGCAACTTTAAAAATTAAATATTTATCTAATACATAAGTTATGTAACTTTAGATGTAACCGCTAATGTTACAGTCTTACTCAAGCTTCTAAAACCCAATTATGGAATTGGTGAACCTCTAAACAATTACTCAAATGTTATTGTGATCAGTGTTGAGATACTTGAGGTATGTATGATCAGACATAAAAATAGCATTGATGAAAAAAGCATAACTTAAAGATGCTAACTAATTGCTCTGACCAGGCCATTGGTTATGATTTTGATGATGATCATTATCGTAGGTACTTTAACTAATCCCTCTTTGTGTGCTTACTTATCAGTTACCACAGAGCATATCATTTTATTATTTTAATACTCGGAACAATCAACTAATTATGGTTTTACCTATTTGACACTCTTGTTCATGGGAGATTACTGTATCAGAATCTGAAACGTGACCCTCTTCTAAGGAATCTTTTGCATAACATAACTTGTTATTGTGATCAGTGTTGAGATACTTGGCATAAACTGAAGTATCTCTTATCCAAAGGTTAACTTAAAGGAGAAGGTTGTATTTGCAACCATACCTACAACTGCTAGCAACCATATATGCAACCACAAATGTAAATTTGAAAAAATATGTTGAAAATTACATTTAGTTGCAAAATAAGTTGCAAGTGGTTGCAAATGACGAAAAATAAGTGCGCCTGCAGGGCCAATACTAATATCACAAAAGTAACCATGAAATCAACTAAAATCAGAGCAAAAATCGCCTGAACGCAACCAAAATCCATCCTCTCCAATCTTCCTCTTCCACTTCCTGTCAATACCAAACCTCTTCTCCACTTTTTATCATCTCAAACATGCTCAAAGCATCTTCAAACCTCCTAACCTGAAAATACCCGGTAACCATTGCATTCCAAAAAACAACATCTGTCACCTTTATCCTCTCAGTCACTTTACTCACATCATCCATTAACTCACACTTTGCATTCATATCCACAATAGCATTCCCCACAAACACATCCTGAGAAAGCCCACTCCGAAGCGCATACCCGTGAACCTCCTTCCCTCTCCTCCATACTTTCTCAACCCCACAAGCAGGAAGAACATTAACAAGACTAACCGCATCCACCCTCACACCAAACTCCCCCTTCTCCCCACCTCTCAAACAACCTCAACGCACCCTTAACATCCCCCACTCTACACGTACACAGCCACAATCGAATTCCACGGAACAACATCCTCAACCCCTATATCCCTATATGACACATATCATCAAATACCTTCCGCGCATCTCTCAAAACCCCACTCTTAAAATACATCATCGTAAGCACATTACAAACAAACACATTACACTCCACAAACCCTTTCTTAACCACAACCCATGAACGCAAAATCCCAAAAACCCATCCCCCTAATCTTAAAGTCTGCACATAAATCACTAAGAACAAGGTTAAGCTGATTGAATTGTGAATTACGAGAATCAATAAACTAGAATAGTTCAGAATTTAATTGAGAACAAGTTGAATATAAGAACCTGTATGTATATTTGTGTGTGTGGAGAGAGAGAGCACCAGAGAGAGAACACGAGTGAGAGAGAGAACATGAGAGAGAAAAACAGAGTGGGGACATGATCATTATAGTTGCTGCAGTAACATAGTGTTTTGCAAGTATTCTTTGCATGAAGTTGTAAGAGCTATTTTCTTCAAGTGTTTTGGTTATGAAACTAGTACTGAACCAGACGCTGCTGTTACAACTCCAGATGTGAAAGAAGGAGATCCACCACAGCCTTCTTCAACAACTTAACCTGTTCCTCAACCCTGTCCATCATCTTCTCCACAACCAACTGTAAGTTCTGTTAATCTCTTCCATTTACTTGAATATATACACAGATTAAGATGAAGGAATTTTGGATATGTGTGAAATATATTTTGATAGTATATGAGGTTTAATTGTCACATATTGACCTTCTCCCAAACAAAACAAAAATATGGTTACAGAAGTCGGTTAATGTGTGCTAACCTCCTCAGTCCGGGGATGGAACCAGGGGAGGCTAAAACTCGACTAACCTCGTAAATAAATTGAATTATTTTTTTTAATCTCGATACTCTTGAAATTTTAATTGTTTCCTTACACTTATGTATTTTGTCACAAATATTTTAAGATTCTAGTTCGATCACTGTAATTTTGTTGTATTTATCTGTCCTCGGATTTATACAGGAAGACATGACAATACGTTTTCGACTGCCTCCAAGGCGACCGCCCACCAGAGGAAGTGGACCTGAGACTAATTCTTCAGGGAATTCTTAGCTTTTATATCCTCAGTATAAGTTTCTTGTTCTTTTGTTGTTGGATTAATAGTGATGTTAAGGATTCTATGTAATGATGTCTCTGCCAATGTAATTGATGTGCTTGCTTTATTTTGAATTATGTGTAGCACTGTTAATTTCTGGGATGAATGTATTCATGTTCCACCATGCTATTGACTGCATATAATATATTCATGACTCCATGTCTCACACTACTTTTCGGAATATTTTGATCTGTAGACTGTGGATTAGAGAGATCATGGAATTTATAGCAATCTCTAGCAAAAACATGCCCAAACAAATACGCGTTTCCAAAGGCATCCAATTTTCCAATTCTGATCTCCCGCCAGGCACCAACTTAGTGTCAGTAGTGTACAGCCATAGAGCCACTATCAATACATCAGGCCCAGAAGGCCTGAAACGTGTATACATATGCGTTCATGTGCTATGGCGGATCCACCTTTAAAATTTGGAGGTCGTAGAATTTTGTGAAAAAATCGGTGATGGTACGGTTAAACCTCACTTTTAGACTCTCTAATTCTTCACTTTTTGTAGCATTACGCTCAATTACCGATAATTTGAGATTTTTAAATTGTCTTTAACATTGTGAACTCTGTCATGTTGTATCAGTAGAAAAAGTTCTTAAATTTATATAACATTATCGAATTTGTAGGCAATATATAGGGAAATCTACTTCAGTGAGCAAACCTAGAGAACCAGGATCTCATCCATTAGGTTTTAAAAGATTAGATCGTTCACATTTAAATTGTTGCCTTGACAAAAGTTTTCAACTTGAAACATGATAGAGTTATTAAATGAAAGCAGAGTAGTAGATATACTGAATCAAGAGATTACATGAAATTTAAGATGAAAATTATCTAAACAGGTAGAAATATGAAACTGCAAAAGCTAAATGAAAGTTTAAATAACACCACAAATTACAACAATGTTGGAATAGAAAACCTAAAAGTATTGCAAAAGCAAATAACTCCTAATGTAGGGAAAAGATACTGCACTACTTAAGAGAACCTTAAACAAACATTGTTTTGTGTAGTTGGTTCCCTTGTTTTACTTTCTGTTTGTCTAATTCACTTCATCGAGCTTCTCTGCATGTAGTCGTCGAAATCTTCCCCTGGTAATGAAGCAAAAAGCGATACTAGTGATTCGAGCTCACCTTCGTCCATCAATGGAATAGTCGCTGATGATTGATTGTTCCCGTTTGCAGTGCCAGGTTGATAATCGGGCACAGGAACATTGTGGATAACTCCTTCTGCAAACGGGATTGGTTGATCAGTCTCACCAGGAAGCATTGGAATATAAGGATTATTCTGATTTATAACATGTTGAGTTAACAAGAAAAAAAAAACAAAACAAAGAAAATCAATTAAAGTGTGTAATTAATGGTAGCGTATGCGTGATTGTCAAAGAATGGTGATGATTTGCTATGATCAAAGACCAAGTACATTAGGAGATGTGCGAGATGGAGCAATGGACAGATTGCAGGGGCCAAAGGGGTTACCATCACTGTCATTACCTTTAGAATCGAAGAAGGTATGTGCTTTCAGTTACGCAAAAAAGGCCTCGTGTTTAGTGGATGGGTGTTTGGAAGACCTCAATAAGTGCAGGGAGTACCATAGGCGCCACAGGGTTTGCGAGGGTCACTCAATGATCCCTGTTCTGATAAGCAAAGGCGGAGAGCAAAGGTACTGCCAGCAATGCAGCAGGTGAGGCTTTCTGAGTCTGAATCAAGCCATATCTCTGCTCCGGTGTCAGTTCTTTCATTCTATTTTGTTCAAAACAAGTGGATTGTTTCGATTAGTTCTCTACTAATTATAATAACATGTGGATGAATGCTAGAGAGGATATATAGGTTGCACGTTATCTTGCTATAATCTTAAACTTTTCTCTGGAATAGAAGTAATGCCAATAATTATGAAAATACTAACACGAGATGGATCTTCCGAAGAACAAGGCTGCTCGCAACTTTTAACTACAAAAACCAGTAAAACTAATCAAAAATGCCTAAATATGCATCCCTTCTATACTCTTATCAGGTCTTTCTTCATTCGCTCATTTATTTTCTGTTAGTGTTCGGTTCTAACTGTGTTCCCTATTAGCCTAGCAATGAACACCACACTCGAGATAATCACTAATAACCGAGTTTTACTTTATCAACTGCTGCAGATTCCATTCTCTTGGGAGTTTTATGATGTGAAGAGAAGTTGCAGAAAACGTCTTGATTGTCACAACCGCCATCGACGAAAACCTCAACCAGAATCATTGTACATGAGGTCCAGACTTTATCACCTTCTGCAAATAAAATATTCGCCTCATAGTGAAAAAGAAAATTGGGTTTGAGAGTTATTAAATGAAAGCAGAGTAGTAGATATACTGAATCAAGAGATTACATGAAATTTAAGATGAAAATTATCTAAACAGGTAGAAATATGAAACTGCAAAATCTAAATGAGAGTTTAAATAAAGCCACCAATTACAACAATGTTGGAATAGAAAACCTAAAAGTATTTCAAAAGCAAAAAACTCCTAGGCTTAATGACTTTTTGACCCCTAAAGTATTCAGCCTCAAAAGTATGAAGTCATACATTTTAACCCCTGTAGTATTAGGTATCGTTCCTTTTAGCCATTTTCGGAGATAAAACGACATATCGGCCAATATCGGAGGGTAAAAACGTCTTTTACTAAGAAAAAATGTTAAAAGGTATGAAGACCGATACTATAGAGGTCAAAGGATATGACTACATCCTACCCAGAAAACTAAATAGTGGGATCAAACGAATGCATATTAGTCCTAATGCCATTCTTTTGGCCGTTTACCTGAGAAAAAGTATATGCACTATAACTACGCCAAGAATGTCATTTGTATACGACAATCATCGCTACATTCGTTGAATATAAGTTCTACATCGGCTTTATTCTTTCTGCAATTCTTCCTTCTCCTAAAGTGGGCTGCTGCTACACATTTGCATACCTTAATCTGCTTGTATTGTGTTATTGATTAGTATTAAACAGTGCTTATACAGAACAAGGGGAATCTTTTCTTTGACAAAGTAGAGGCATTGTTTTCACTTTTCATCATTGCATAGGTGTGAATAGTTGTAATTAGTTAAAGCGTCGACTTGTTGAAGAGAAATTCATAATAAGGCAGTATTATCCTTATTTTTGTAGGGAGCTTGTTTTCGAGTCAGAACTCAGAAGTCAGAACTTCATGAAATCTAAAGCACATACAGGAGTACCATGATCAAATGATTGTGCTGTTTCGACTTTAATGGAACCGTAGATTAAATTTTTAATCGATGTTTTGGCAGTTCTTTATTTCTCATAACCTTACGGATAAAAACACTTACCCCTACAATGCCTTTATACTACTATGTAACTAATTTCAGTGCTGTATGCTTTTGAAATGCAGAGAGAAAGGAAAGGATATGGTCCTAATTATTCCTAAAGAGCATCTAATACAAGCTCTAGACAAGCAGACTTGTGAAATGCAGAATGTAAGAAAAGCACTACCCTCCAAAGAGAAACCGTGTAAACCTTACATGGAAAATCCTTTTTATACTTTGCCTCCTTCAATGGAGGAAAGTAAATCAAACAAGATCGGGTCACATACTTTTAGCTCTCAGTCATTTAGAAATTCTCTTGAGACAACATTTGTCAAGAATAGAGGTTATCCAGATAAAATCAATCTCTTGATAAAAGTTTGAAATAATGCCCCTGAAGAGACAATATACTTCACAAAAGAAAGTAGCAAACCTAATGCAAAGTGTGGGGGAATAACTCTTGCAAGCCTTCGCAAAGATTAGATTGTTCGCATTTAAATTGTTGCCTTGCTGATGTCCTTGACAAAAGCTTTCAACTTGAAACAGGATAGAGTTATTAAATGAAAGCAGAGTAGTAGATATACCGAATCAAGAGATTACATGAAATTTAAGATGAAAATTATCTAAACAGGTAGAAATATGAAACTGCAAAACCTAAATGAAAGTTTAAATAACACCACCAATTACAACAATGTTGGAATAGAAAACCTAAAAGTATTTCAAAAGCAAAAAACTCCTAATGTAGGAAAAAGATACTGCACTACTTAAGAGAACCCTAAACAAACATTGTTTTGTGTAGTTGGTTCCCTTGTTTTACTTTCTTGTTTGTCAAATTCACTTCATCGAGCTTCTCTGCATGTAGTCGTCGAAATCTTCCCCTGGTAATGAAGCAAAAAGCGAAACTAGTGATTCGAGCTCACCTTCATCCATCAATGGAATAGTCGCTGATGATTGATTGTTCCCGATTACAGTCTCAGGTTGATAATCCGGTGCAGGAACATTGTGGATAACTCCTTCTGCAACCGGGATTGGTTGATCAGTCTCTCCAGGAAGCATTAAAATATTAGGATTATTCTAATTGATAACATGTTGAGGATTTGCTGCTTGAGAATAATTGCTGTCATCGACAATCCAAGGCTCGTGATCAATGTTGGGAAGTACTCCTTGCTGATCAACAGGTAGTATCTGATTAAATTCTCCCATGGGCATTGAAAAATCAATATCAATCCAAGGGCCGTGATCGATGTTGGGAACTCCTTGTGCAACTGGTAGTATCTGATTAACTTCACCCCCAGGCATCGAAGAATAAGTATCAATCCAAGGCTCATGATCAAGGTAGGGAACTCCTTCTGCAACAGGTAGTATCTGATCAAATTCACCCATAGGCATTGTAAAATCAATATCATCAATCCAAGACTCATCATCAATGTTGGGAACTCCTTCTGCAACAGGTAGTATCTGATTAAATTCACCCATAGGCATTGAAAAATCAGCATCGAACCAAGGCTCGTGAACAGTGTTGGGAACTCCTTGTGCAACCGGGACTATCTGATTAACTTCGCCCACATGCATCGGAGAATAAGTATCAATAATGTTGGGAACTCGTTGTGAATCTGTTAGTATCTGATTAACTTCGCCCATAAGCACTGAAGAATCAATATCATATTTATTAGATGATTCCAGTAGATTAACAGAGTACTCGCTGGCATTATCATCACCTCGCTTAATAATCTCGCATATCGCATAGTCTTGAACTGATTCTGGTAAACCAAGTTTTTTCGAAAATTTATCATCCAGAGTATACTCATACATGCACCACTTATCATCACTCTCACCATTACTACTCACCTTCTTGTCGATTTTGTACGTAAAAGCTCCTCTGCTTCCAAGAACCTCATTACTCTTCTTGTCCTTAATCTTTTTATTACTCTGACCAACCCAAGTGCCACGACCAGCTCTCCTCGAAACACGCTTACCGTTCTTGGACAACTTAGTGAACACGTAAATAGTCTTCTTCTTGCCGGATGATGCTGACTGCCAGAAGAGATCATCGTCTCTGAAAACTTCGCATTGCATCGAGGCTCTGTAAACATCAGCTTGTTTGATGATACGATCGCAGGGGAGTGGTTGTTTTTGGATCATAGGGATGAGATATTGGAGCAAGACTTCGTGTGGTGAAGGCGCAAAGCGAAACCCTACCTTTAGTCCTTCGCAAATGTCACATTCCTCTCTGTCCATCGTGAGTCTGTGACAATTCTCTAATGTTGTTAATGATTCAAAATTATTAATGTTTATATAGTACGTGAGCTGGGTTTATGGGCTGGGTTTAAGAACTTCTATTTGGATTCTTATTTAATTTAATCACAATTTGTTTATATGTAATAAATCATTAATGTTTATATAGTACGTGAGCTGGGTTTATGGGCTGGGTTTAAGAACTTCTATTTGGATTCTTATTTAATTTAATCACAATTTGTTTATATGTAATAAATCTTAATTATTCCACTGTTAGTTCTAGTGTCGTTCCTAGTGCCGTTGGATATAATATCACCTGTGTCATGAAAGTTGTTTACTTTCCTTAATTTCTCCAACAATAAATTAGGTGTGTTAACTATTATAGACTGACATTAATATTAACTATTAAATAAATTATTAATTAATGTTAAAATAAGAAAGAATATATACTTAGACAAAAAAATAAAGAAACACATACTTCAATAAAAAAAGAAAAAAAAATATTATGCAATGAGTCTTAATATCAAATTTTAGATCAACTTTTATTTTATGCTCAATTGATGCTACTTGTAAATAATACTTTCTTTTTTTCATATAAAATTAAAAATCTTATAATATTTTACAAAAAAACAAAATATAGGGAAAATCTTATTAATTAATGTTAAATTGAATAAAAATTATATTGAACGACATCTTATAATATTAAATTTAGTTACAATTAATTCATTTCATCAGCAAAAGCCTTATTGACAAGTAAATTATTTTTCCCAAAACTTAAAAACTGATAAACTAAATTATTGGTATAAATAATTTTGTCTACGAAACATTTTTAACAAGTTCTTGTTTAGCGAGTTCATTCCTCACGTCTTATTCTTTTGTTTAAAATCGGTACACCGTCATAACTAATAAAAATTTACAAAAAGATCTAAGTGTCCATATTAAATCGGTACACTGTCATAACTAATATAAATTTTGGATAAAATCCCCCTTATATATATTTATATAAGAATATAATTCGATAGTTTTATTTAAATGTATATAACTTTGAAAAGAAATATTTCAAATTGAAACATAAAATATTATTATTATTATTTTATGTGTGTTTACAAAATATAATTATTTTTTAATTAAACGATAAGTTTTATCCTCGTTCAAAAGTATGTGAATCATAATTAATTTAATTTTAAATTATTTATCCTCAAACCCATTATATGATCAAATTCAACTAATACTATTTAATTTGATTTTAATTTAGTTTAAACCCAGATAAATATAGACTTTTGTTTAACTCATATGATACATATTATTTTGTTTAAATTGGTTGAATTTTATTTTGATTTTAATTTTATTTTACCGCGGATGGGTTGTATAATTTTTTAGTCCGATGAATAGTTTAAGTTATATTGTTTTAACCTGGTGCTATTATTCCGATTGACGGAATACAGTCTTTTTCAATATTCGACACACATTTTAAAGTGAATATAAAGTATAATTTTATTATTTATTTTTGATTTTTTTTATTAAAATTTAAACAACAAATTTTTATTCGTAACAAAAAAAAGTTTTAAAAACTGTTTACGGATCTATAATTTAAAGGAGTCTTAAAATGTGTGTCAAGCCCCCGTCCTCCAATATATACTACTAGGGGACATAATGAGTATAATTTTATAGCTAAGTAGTCATTATTTTTATTTTAAACCGAAATCCATTGCACGACTAAATTTAAGAAGTTATATTTAGTTTGTTTTAAATTATATTAATCACGTCCAACAGTATAATTTTGTTTTATTCAGAATAAATAACATATATTATTTTTGTCTTATTCCAATGTCATTACACCGATGAACGAACGGTCTCCATTTAAATTTAAGAAAATATCATGAATAACATAAATAAAAAACAATCCCGTATATTATATAAACTCAAGTATTATATAAACTCAAATACGGTACCGACTAACCGACTACCAAATTTTTAATGTTTCTCCATGCAATGCACGAATATTTACTTTTTATTTAACAATTGTCATTAATTTAAAATAGTAAAAAAATTATATTAAATTTTAAACAAACAAAAGAATTACTGAGTTTCATTTGATTTTATTTCGGCTCTATCTTGAGTTTTGTACATCAGATTTTTACGATTTACAGCTCATGCGAATCTCACGAATTAATGTTTAATTCAGTGATGGTTTATAAATTTTGTTCAACAATATGATCTAGAATTTGAAGAAAATAGTAATTATGAATTTTGCATTTATTATATTCGGTTTAGAATACCTACTTATTTTTGTTTAAATCATTGAAAGGTAGGATATTCTATTTAATATAAAATACCTACTTATCGTTGGTTATAAATATTCATTTATTTTAAATCTAACGGTCATGATCAATTTTTTTAAAGATATAACGATCCATAATAAATGATAGTAAATGGACAATAACTATCAAAAATCTGGATAAGATCCATTTTATGCATATCATATAATCAGGACCTAGTTTTACATTATTATCATTCTTTTGTCGGATATACATTATTATCCATGATTCTAAAGATTCCCGATTTTATCGATTAATTCTCGAAAAGGCACGATACCGATTCGATTTTTGAAATCCGATAATCTTTATGTATTTTTCTTAATCGATAATATAGAATTTTAATTAAACATAAATAATGATAATTATATATTATGATAAA